>NW_017208395.1:0-3950 GCF_001704415.2 Capra hircus | reverse complement strand
TGGCCTGGAGGGGAGAACCTCCTGGATTCTCGAGTTGTGCCGGCAGGTGCCTCTCGACTTACGACGGGGACCTCAGGGACCCGCTCTGGTGGCCTCAGGAAAGGCCAGTCCCTTGCGAGTTGCTCGGGGTCCTCTCGGGATTCCTCTCCCGTTGATGCCGGGGCCTAAGATCCTGTGTGGAGTCGTGCCGGAACCTGAGCATTCAACTTCAGTGCTGACATGGATCTTTGGGTACTTCTGGAGTCTCCCCAGGGGAGTCAGTCCTCGTCTCGAGAGGGGGCATGCACGGTGCGCTTTCCTCCCGAGATGTAGCAGCAGTGTCACGCTTCCCTTTTCGTGGATCAAGGGATCTGTGGCTTTCCCTCGAGGCTTTCCCACGAGGCTTTCCCACGAGGCTTTCCACAGGTGCTGTCCACGTGCCACCGTGGTGTGAGTCGATCCTCGGCTTGAAAGTCGAGGCAGTGCAGGGAAAACAGGTGTCCCTGGAATGGACGGAGACATCTGGGGTACTCTGGGAATGGTGGCACGACCCTGGAGTTCCTCTCGCCTTTCCTGTGGAGAGCGCCTCCTCTTGAGATGCGACGGGAACGCCGGGAATTCTTTCCCGAACACACAGGGAAAGGATCCCTCTTCTCGAGCTAGGAGGCGGAAACGGGGCTCCTCTGGATGTGGGCGGAACTCTCGTGCTTCCTCTCGAGTGGAGACGGGTATGTCGGGGCACTTCTTGAGCTGCAGCAAGGGTATGAAGGACCCTTTGGAAGTTCCAGATGTTAGATATGATTAGCCTCGAGACGACTCAGAGGAAATGGGCCTCATCTCGCCTGGACAGGAGAACCTCCTAGATTTTCTCGAGTTGCGGCAGGTGCTCTCGACTTACGACGGGGACCTCAGGGACCCGCTCTGGTGGCCTCAGGAAAGGCCAGTCCCCTTGCGAGTTTCTCGGGGGCCACACGGGGGCCTCTCGGTTTTCCTCTCCCGTAGATGCTGGGGCCTAAAACCTTGTGTGGAGTCAGTGCCGGAACCTGAGGATTCCTCTCCCCAGTGCTGACATGGATCTTTGGGTACTTCTGGAGTCTCCCCAGGGGAGTCAGTCCTCGTCTCGAGTGGGGGCATGCACGTGGGCTCTCCTCCCGAGCTGTAGCAGGAGTGTCACGTTTCCCTTCGCGAGGATCAAGGGATTTGTGTCTTTCCCTCGAGGCTTTCCCACGAGGCTTCCCACGAGGCTTTCCCACAGGGCTCTCCACGTGCCACCGTGGTGTGAGTCGATCCTCGGCTTGAAAGTCGAGGCAGTGCAGGAAAAACAGGTTTCCCTGGAATGGACTGAGACATCCAGGGCACTCTGGGAATGGTGGCACGACCCTGGAGTTTCTCTCGCCTTTCCTGTGGAGATCGCCTCCTCTTGAGATGCGACGGGAACGCCGGGAATTCTTTCCCGACCACGCAGGGAAAGGATCCCTCCTCCTGGGCTAGGAGGTGGAAACGGGGCTCCTCTGGTTGTGGGCGGGACTCTCGTGCTTCCTCTCGAGTGGAGACGGGTATGTCGGGGAACTTCTTGAGTTGCAGCAAGGGTGTGAAGGACCCTTCGGAAGTTCCAGAGGTAAGGTGTGATTAGCCTCGAGATGCCTCAGCGGAAATAGGTCTCAGCTCGCCTGGAGGGGAGAACCTCCTGGATTTTCTCGAGTTGCGGCTGATACTCTCGACGTACGACGGGGAACTCAGGGACCAGCTGTGGTGGCCTCAGGAAAGGCCAGTCCCCATGCGAGTTGCTCGGGGGCCTCTCCGGATTCCTCTTCGTCGATGCCGGGGCCTAAGATCTTGTGTGGATTTGGTGCCGGAAACTGAGCATTCCTCTCCAGTGCTGACATGGTTCTTGGGGTACTTCTGCAGTCTCCCCAGGGGAGTCAGTCCGAGTCTCGAGTGGGGGCATGCACGGGCGCTTTCCTACCGAGCTATAGCAGCAGTGTCACGCTTCCCTTCGCGTGAATCAAGGGATCTGTGGCTTTCCCTCGAGGCTTTCCAGGAGGTTTTCCCATGAGGCTTTCCAACAGGACTGTCCCACGTGCCACCGTGGTGTGAGTCGAACCTCGGCTTGAAATTCGAGGCAGTGCAGGGAAACAGGTTTCCCTGGAATGGACTGAGACATCTGGGGGACTCTGGTAATGGTGGCACGACCCTGGAGTTCCTCTTGCCTTACTTGTGGAGAGTGCCGCATCTTGAGATGCGACGGGAACGCCGGGAATTCTTTCACGAGCACACAGGGAATGGATCCTTTCTCTCGAGCTAGGAGGCAGAAAGGGGGCTCCTCTGGATGTGGGCGGGACTCTCGTGCTTCCTGCTCGAGTGGAGACGGGTATGTCGGGGAACTTCTTGAGTTGCAGCAAGGGTGTGAAGGACCCCTTGGAAGTTCCAGAAGTTAGGTGTGATTAGCCTCGAGACGCCTCCGCGGAAATGAGCCTCATCTCGCCTGGAAGGGTGAACCTCCTGGATTTTCTCGAGTTGCCGGCAGGTGCTCTCGACTTACGACGGGGACCTCAGGGACCCGCACTGGTGGCCTCAGGAAAGGCCGGTCCCCTTGCGAGTTGCTTGGGAGCCTCGCGGGATTCCTCTCCCGTCGATGCCAGGGCCTAAAGACCTTGTGTGGAGTCGGTGCCGGGAACCTGAGGATTCCTCTCCAGTGCTGACATGGATCCTGGGGTACTTCTGGAGTCTCCCCAGGCTAGTCAGTCCTCGTCTCGAGTCGGGGCATGCACGTGCGCTTTCCTCCGAGCTGTAGCAGCAGTGTATCCCTACCTTTCCCGTGGATCAAGGGATCTGTGGCTTTCCCTCGAGGCTTTCCCGAGGCTTTCCCGAGAGGCTTTCCGACAGGGCACTCCCAACTGCCACCGTGTGTGTGAGTCGATCCTCGCTTGAAAGTCTAGGCAGTGCAGGGAAACAGGTTTCCCTGGAATGGACTGAGACAGCTGGGGGACTCTGGTAATGGTGCACGACCCTGGAGTTCCTCTCGCCTTTCTTGTAGAGAGTGCCTCCTCTTGAGATTCGACCGGAACGCCGGGAATTCTTTACCGACCACGCAGGGAAAGGATCCCTCCTCTCGAGCTAGGAGGCGGAAACGGGGCTCCTCTGGATGTGAGCGGACTGTCGTGCTTCCTCTCGAGTGGAGACGGGAATGTCGGGGAACATCTTGAGTTGCAGCAAGGGTGTGAAAGAACCCTTTGGAAGTTCCAGAGGTTTAGGTGTGATTAGCCTGGAGACGCCTCAGCAGAAATGGGCCTCATCTCGCCTGGAGGGAGAACCTCTGGATTTTCTCGAGTTGCGGCAAGGTGCTCTCGGCTTACGACGGGGACCTCAGGGACCCGCTCTGGTTGCCTCAGGAAAGGCCAGTCCCCATGCGAGTTGGCTCGGTGCCTCTGGGGATTCCTCTCCCGTCGATGCCGGGCCTAAGACCTTGTGTGGAGTCGGCGCCGGAAACTGAGGATTCCTCTCCAGTGCAGACATGGAACTTGGGGTACTTCTGGAGTCTCCCAGGTGAGTCAGTCCTCATCTCGAGTGGGGCATGCACGTGCGCTTTCCTCCCGAACTGTAGCTGGCAGTGTCGTACTTCCCTTCGCGTGGATCAAGGGATCAGGGGCTTTCCCCTGAGGCTTTCACACAGGGCTGTCACACGTGCCACCGTGGTGTGAGTCGATCCTCGGCTTGAAAGTCGAGGCAGTGCAGGGAAAACAGGTTTCCCTGGAATGGACGGAGACATCTGGTTGACTCTGGGAATGGTGGCACGACCCTGGAGTTCCTCTCGCCTTTCCTGTGGAGAGCGCCTCCTCTTGAGATGCGACGGGAACGCCGGGAATACTTTCCTGACCATGCAGGGAAAGGATCCCTCCTCTCTAGCTAGGAGACGGAAACGGGGCTCCTCTGGATGTGCCGGACTCTCGTGCCTTCCTCTCGAGTGGAGA
>NW_017208394.1:0-3951 GCF_001704415.2 Capra hircus | reverse complement strand
TCGAGTGGGGGCATGCACGTGAGCTTTCCTCCCGAGCTGTAGCAGCAGTGTCACGCTTCCCTTCGCGTGGATCAAGGTTACTGTGGCTTTCCCAAGAGGCTTTCCCACAGGGCTGTCCCACGTGCCACCGTGGTGTGAGTCGATCCTCGGCTTGAAAGTCGAGGCAGTGCAGGGAAAACAGGTTTCCCTGGAATAGACTGAGATATCTGGGGACTCAGGAATGGTGGCACGACCCTGGAGTTCCTCTCGCCTTTCCTGTGGAGAGCGACTCCTCTTGAGATGCAACGGGAACACGGGGAATTCTTTCCCGACCACGCAGGGAAAGGATCCCTCCTCTTGAGCTATGAGGCAGAAACGGGTCCCTCTGGATGTGGGCGGGACTCTCGTGCTTCCTCTCGAGTGGAGAGGGGTACGTCGGGGAACTTCTTGAGTTGCAGCAAGGGTGTGAAGGACCCTTTGGAAGTTCCAGAGGCCAGGTTGATTAGCCTCGAGACGCCTCCGCGGAAATGGGCTTCATCTCGCCTGGAGGGGAGAACCTCCTGGATTTTCTAGAGTTGCCACAGGTGCTCTCGACTTAAGACGAGGACCTCAGGGACCTGCTCTGGTGGCCTCAGGAAAGGCCAGTCCCCATGCGAGTTGCTAGCGGGCCTTCGGGATTCCTCTCCCGTCGATGCCGGGCCTAAGACGTTGTGTTGGAGACGGTGCCGGAACCTGAGGATTCCTCTCCAGTGCTGACATGGATCTTGGTGGTACTTCTGGAGTCTCCACTGGGGATTCAGTCCTCGTCTCGACTTAGGTCATGCACGTGCACTTTCCTCCCGAGCTGTAGCAGCAGTGTCATGCTTCCCTTCGCGGTGGAGAAATCTGTGGCTTTCATCGAGGTTTTTTGCAGGAGGCTTTCCCACGAGGCTTTCCCACAGGGCTGTCCCACGTGCCACCTTGGTGTGAGTCGATCCTCGGCTTGAAAGTCGAGGCAGTGCAGGGAAAACTGGTTTCCCTGGAATGGACTGAGACATCTGGGGACTCTGGGTATGGTGGCTCGACCCTGGAGTTCCTCTCGCCTTTCCTGTGGAGAGCGCCTCCTCTTGAGATGCGACGGAAACACCGGGAATTCTTTCCCGAACACGCAGAGAAAGGATCCCTCCTCTCGAGCTAGGAGGCGGAAACGGGGCTCCTCTGGATGTCGGCGGGAGGCTCGAGCTTTCTCTCAAGTGGAGACGGTTATGTCGGGGAACTTCTTGAGTTTCAACAAGTGAGTGATGTACCCTTTGGAAGTTCCAGAGGTTAGGTGTGATTAGCCTCGAGAGGCCTCATTGGAAATGGGCCTCATCTCGCCTGGAGGGAGAAACTTCTGGATTTTCTCGAGTTGCAGCAGTTTCTCTCCACTTACGACGGGGACCTCAGGGACATGCTCTGGTGGCCTCAGGAGAGGCCATTCCCCATGCGAGTTGCTCGGGGCCTCTCGGGATTCCTCTCCTGTCGATGCCGTGTCCTAAGACCTTGTGTGGAGTCGGTGCCGGAACCTGAGGATTCCTCTCCAGTGCTGACATGGATTTTGGGGTACTTTTGGAGTCTCCCTAGGGGAGTCAGTCCTCGTCTCGTTTGGGGGCATGCAAGTGCGCTTTCCTCCCGAGATGGGGCAGCAGTGTCATGTTTCCCGTCGAGTGGATCAAGGAATCAGTGGCTTTTCCTCGAGTCTTTTCCACAAGGCTTTCCCACGAGGCTTTTCCACAGGGCTGTCCCACGTGCCAACGTGGTGTGAGTCGATCCTCGGCTTGAAATTCGAGGCAGTGCAGGGAATACAGGTTTCCCTGGAATGGACTGAGACCTCTTGGGGACTATCAGATTGGTGGCACACCCTGGAGTTCCGCTCGCCTTTCCTGTGGAGATGGCCTCCTCTTGAGATGCGACGGGAACGCCGGGAATTCTTTCCCGAGAACACAGGGAAAGGATCCCTCCTCTCGAGCTAGGAGGCGGAAACGGGGCTCCTCTAGATGTGGCGGGAATCTCGTGCTTCCTCTCGAGTGGAGACGGGTATGTCAGGGAACTTCTTGAGTTGCAGCAAGGGTGTGAAGGACCCTTTGGAAGTTCCATAGGTTAGGTGTGATTAGCCTCGAGACGCCTCTGGGAAATGGGCCTCATCTCGCCTGGAGGGGAGTACTTCCTGAATTTTCTCGAGTTGTGGCAGGCGCTCTCGACTTACGACGGGGACCTCAGGCACCCGCTCTGGTGGCCTCAGGAAAGGCCAGTCCACATGCGAGTTGATTGGGGCCTCTTGGGATTCCTCTCTCGTCGATGCCAGGGCCTAAGATCTTGTATGGAGTCCGTGCCGGAACCTGAGCATTCCTCTCCAGTGCAGACATGGATCCTGGGTACTTCTGGAGTTTCCCCAGGGGAGTCAGTCCTCGTCTCGAGCGGGGGCATGCACGTGCGCTTTCCTCCCAGGTTGTAGCACAAGTGTCACGCTTCCCTTCGCGTGGATCAAGAGATCTGTGGCTTTCCCTTGAGGCTTTCCCACGAGGCTTTCCCACGAGGCTTTCTCACAGGGCTGTCCCACGATGCCACCGTGGTGTGAGTCTATCCTCGGCTTTAAAGTCGAGGCAGTGCAGGGAAAACAGGTTTCCCTGGAATGGACTGAGACATCTGGGGGACTCTGGGAATGGTGTCACGACCCTGGAGTTCCTCTCGCCTTTCCTGTGGAGAGCGTCTCCTCTTGTGATGCGACGGAACGCCGGGAATTCTTTCCCGTACACGCAGGGAAAGGATCCCTCCTCTCGAGCTAGGAGGCGGAAACGGGGCTCCTCTGGATGTGGGCAGAACTCTCCTCCTTCCTCTCGAGTGGAGACGGGTATGTCGGAAACTTCCTGAGTTGCAGCAAGGGTGCGAAGGACCTTTTGGAAGCTCCAGAGGTTAGGTGTGATTAGCCTCGAGACGCCTCAGCGGAAATGGGCCTCTTCTCGCCTGGAGGGGAGAACCTCCTGGATTTTCTCGAGTTGCAGCAGGTGCTCTCGACTTACGACGAGGACCTCAGGGACCCGCTCTGGTGACCTCAGGAAAGGCCAGTCCCCATGCGAGTTGCCTGGGGCCTCTCGGGATTCCTCTCCTGTCGATGCCAGGGCCTAAGATCTTGTATGGAGTCGGTGCCGGAACCTGAGCATTCCTCTCCAGTGCAGACATGGATCCTGGGTTACTTCTGGAGTCTCCCCAGGGGAGTCAGTCCTCGTCTCGAGTGGGGGCAGGACGTGCGCTTTCCTCCCGAGCTGTAGCAGCAGTGTCACGCTTCCCTTCGCGTGGATCAAGAGATCTGTTGCTTTCCCTAGAGGCTTTCCACGAGGCTTTCCCATGAGGCTTTCCCACAAGGCTGTCCCACGTGCCACCGTGCTGTGAATCGACCCTCGGCTTGAAAGTCGAGACAGTGCAGGGAAAACAGTATCCCTGGAATGGACTGAGACATCTGGGGGACTCTGGGAATGGTGGCACGACCCTGGAGTTCCTCTCGCCTATCCTGTGGAGAGCGCCTCCTCTTGAGATGCGACCGCCGGGAATTTGGATCAGGGAAAGGATCCCTCCTCTCGAGCTAGGAGGCGGAAACGGGCTCCTCTGGATGTGGGCGGGACTCTCATACTTCCTCTCGAGTGGAGACGGGTATATCGGGGAACTTGTTGAGTTACAGCAAGGGTGTGAAGGACCCTTTGGAAGTTCCAGAGGTTAGGTGTGATTAGCCTCGTGGCGCCTCAGCGGAAATGGGGCTCATCTCGCCTGAGGGGCGAAATTGCGACAGGTGCTCTCGAGGCGACAGGTGCTCTCGACTTACGAAGACATCAGGGGACCCGCTCTGGTGGCCTCAGGAAAGGCCAGTCCCCATGCGAGTAATTCGGGGGCCTCTTAGCCTCCTTCCCCGTCGATGAACCTGAGCATTCCTCTCCAGTGCTGACAGGAGTATTGAGCATT
>NW_017208393.1:0-3951 GCF_001704415.2 Capra hircus | reverse complement strand
TTCCACGAGGCTTTTCCACAGGGCTGTCCACGTGCCACCGTGGTGTTAGTCGATCCTCGGCTTGAAAGTCGAGGCAGTGCAGGAAAACAGGTTTTCCCGGTAATGGACTGAGACATCTGGGGGACTCTGGGATTGGTGGCACGTCCATGGAGTTCCTCTCGCCTTTCCTCTGGAGAGCGCGACCTCTTGAGATGCGTCGGGAACGCCGGGAAATATTTCTCGACCACGCAAGGAAAGGATCCCTCCTCTCGAGCTAGGAGGCGGAAACGGGGCTCCTCTGGATGTGAGCGGGACTCTCATGCTTCCTCTCAAGTGGAGACGGGTATGTCGGGGAACTTCTTGAGTTGCAGCAAGGGTGTGAATGACCCTTTGGAAGTTCCAGAGGTTAGGTGTGATTAGCCTCGAGACGCCTCAGCGGAAATGGGCCTCATCTCGCCTGGAGGGGAAAACCTCCTGGATTTTCTCGAGTTGCGGAAGGTGCTCTCGACTTACGACGGGGACCTCAGGGACCCGCTCTGGTGGCCTCAGGAAAGGCCAGTCCGCATGCGAGTTGCTCGGGGGCCTCTCGGGATTCCTCTCCCGTCGATGCCGGGGCCTAAGACCTTGTGTGGAGTCGGTGCCGGAACCAGAGGATTCCTCTCCAGTGCTGACATGGATCTTGGGTACTTCTGGAGTCTCCCCAGGGGAGTCAGTCCTCGTCTCGAGTGGGGGGCATGCACGTGCGCTTTCCTCCCGAGCTGTAGCAGCAGTGTCGCGCTTTCCTTCGCGTGGATCAAGGGATCTGTGTCTTTCCCTCAAGGCTTTCCCACGAGGCTTTCCCACAGGGCTGTCCCACGTGCCACCGTGGTGTGAGTCGATCCTCGGCTTGAAAGTCGAGGCAGTGCAGGGAAAAAAGTTTTCCCTCTAATTGACTGAGACATCCAGCGGGCCTCTGGGAATGGTGGCACGACCCTGGAGTTCCTCTTGCCTTTCCTGTGGAGAGCGCCTCGTCTTGAGATGCAACGGGAACGCCGGGAATATTTTCCCGACCACGGTGGGAAAGGATCCCTCCTCTCGAGCTAGGAGGCGGAAACGGGGCTCCTTTGGATGTGGGCGGGACTCTGGTGCTTACTCTCGAGTGGAGACGGGTATGTCGGGGAACTTCTTGAGTTGCAGCAAGGGTGTGAAGGACCCTTTGGAAGTTCCAGATGTTAGATGTGATTAGCCTCGAGACGCCTCAGCCGAAATGGGCCTCATCTCGCCTGGAGGGAGAACCTCCTGGATTTTCTCGAGTTGCGGCAGGTGCCCTCGACTTACGACTGGACCTCAGGGACCCGCTCTGGTGGCCTCAGGAAAGGCCAGTCCCCATGCGAGTTGCTCGGGGGCCTCTCGGGATTCCTCTCACGTCGATGACGGGGCCTAATAGCTTGTGTGGAGTCGGTGCCGGAACCTGAGGATTCCTCTCCAGTGCTAACATGGATCTTGGTGTACTTCTGGAGTCTCCCCAGGGGAGTCAGTCCTCGTCTCGAGTGGGGGGCATGCACGTGCGCTTTCCTCCCGAGCTGTAGCAGCAGTGTCACGCTTCCCTACGCGTGGATCAAGGGATCTGTGGCTTTCCCTCGAGGCTTTCACACGAGGCATTCCCACGAGGCTTTTCCACAGGGCTGTCCCCGTGCCACCGTGGTGTGAGTCGATCCTCGTTTTGAAAGTCGAGGCAGTGCAGGGAAAACAGGTTTCCCTGGAATGGACTGAGACATCTGGGGGACTCTGGGAATGGTGGCACGACCCTGAAGTTCCTCTCGCCTTTCCTGTGGAGAGCGCCTGCTCTTGAGATGCGATGTGTACACCAGGAATTCTTTCCCGACTACGCAGGGAAAGGATCCCTCCTCTCGAGCTTGGAGGTGGAAACGGGGCTCCTCTGGATGTGGGCGGTACTCTCGTGCTTCCTCTCGAGTGGAGACGGGTATGTCGGAGAACTTCTTGAGTTGCAGCAAGGATGTGAAGGACCCTTTGGAAGTTACAGAGTTTAGGTGTAATTACCCTGGTGACGCCTCAGCAGAAATGGGCCTCATCTCGCCTGGAGAGGAGAACCCTGTGGATTTTCTCGAGTTGCGGCAGCTTCTCTCGACTTAAGACGGGGACCTCAGGGACCCGCATTGGTGGCCTCAGGAAAGGCCAGTCCCCATGCGAGTTGCTCGGGGGCCTCTCGGAATTCCTCTCCCTTCGATGCCGGGACCTAAGAACTTGTGTGGAGTGGGTGTCGGAACCTGAGGATTCCTCTCCAGTGCTGACATGGATCTTGGGGTACTTCTGGAGTCTGCCCAGGGGAGTTAGTCCTCGTCTCGAGTGAGGGCATGCACGTGTGCTTTCCTACCGAGCTGTAGCAGCAGTTTCACGCTTCCCTTCGCGTGGATCAAGGGATCTGGCTTTCCCTCGAGGCTTTCCCACAAGGCTTTCCCAGGAGGCTTTCCACTGGGCTGTCCACATGCCACCGTGGTGTGAGTGGATCCTCGGCTTGAAAGTCGAGGCCGTGCCGGGAAAACAGTTTTCGCTAGAATGTACTGAGACCTCTCGGGGACTCTGGAAATGGTATCATGACCCTGGAGTTCCTCTCGACGTTCCTGTGGAGAGGGCCTCTTCTTAAGATGCGACCTGAACGCCGGGAAATCTTTCTCGACCACGCAGGTAAAGTATCCATCCTCTCGAGCTAGGAGGCGGAAACGGGCTCTTCTGGATGTGGACGGGACTCTCGTGCTTCCTCTCGAGTGGAGACGGGTATGTCGGGGAACTTCTTGAGTTGCAGCAAGGGTGTGAAGGACCCTTTGGAGTTCCAGAGGTTAGGTGTGATTAGACTCGATACGCCTTAGCGGAAATGGGCCTCATCTCACCTTGAAGGGAGAACATCCTGGATTTTATTGAGTTGCGGCAGGTGCTCTCGACTTACGATGGGGACCTCAGGGACCCGCTCCGGTGGCCTCAGGAAAGGCCAATCCCCATGCGAGTTGCTCGGGGGCCTCTCGGGATTCCTCTCTCTCGTCGATGCCAGGGCACAAGACCTTGTGTGGAGTCGGTTCCAGAACCTGAGGATTCCTCTCCGGTGCTGACAAGGATCTAGGGGTACTTCTGGAGTCTCCCCAGGGGAGTCAGTCCTCGTCTCTAATGGGGGCATGACTTGTGCTTTCTCCCGAGCTGTAGCTGCAGTGTCATGCTTCCCTTCGCGTGGGTCAAGGGATCTGTGGCTTTCCCAGAAGCTTTCTCAAGAGGCTTTCCCATGGGCTGTCCCACGTGCCACCGTGGTGTGAGTCGATCCTCGCTTGAAAGTCGAGGCAGTGCAGGAAAACAGGTTTCCCTGGAATGGACTGAGACATCTGGGGGACTCTGGGAATGGTGGCACGACCCTGGAGTTCCTCTCGCCTCTCCTGTGGAGAGCGCCTCCTCTTGAGATGCAACGGAACGCTGGGAACTCTTTCCCGACCACGCAGGAAAGGATCCCTCCTCTCGAGGTATGAGGTGGAAATGGGGCTCCTCTGGATGTGGGCGGGACTCTCGTGCTTCCTCTCGAATGGAGACGGGTATGTCGGGGAATTTCTTGAGTTGCAGCAAGGGTGTGAAGGACCCTTTGGAAGTTCCAGAGGTTAGGTGTGATTAGCCTCGAGACGCCTCAGCGGAAATGGGCCTCATCTCACCTGGAGGGGAGAACGTCCTGGATTTTCTCGAGTTGGGCAGCTGCTCTCGACTTACGACGGGGACCACAGGACCCGCTCTGGTGGCCTCAGAAAGGCCAGTCCCCATGCGTGTTGCTCGGGCCTCTCGGGATTCCTCTCCCGTCGATGCTAGGCCTTAGACCTTGTGTGGAGTCAGTGCCGGAACCTGAGGATTCCTCTCCAGTGCTGACATGGATCTTGAGGTACTTCTGGAGTCTCCACAGGGGAGTCAGTCCTCGTCTCGAGTGGGGGCATGCACGTGCGCTTT
>NW_017208392.1:0-18054 GCF_001704415.2 Capra hircus | reverse complement strand
ATGAACACCCAAGACTGATTTCCTTTAGGATGGACTGGTTGGATCTCCTTGCAGTGCAAGGGACTCTCAAGAGTCTCTCTCCAACACCACAGTTCAAAAAGCATCAATTCTTCGGCGCTCAGGCTTCTTCACAGTCCAACTCTCACATCCATACATGACCACAGGGAAAAAATAGCCTTGACTAGACGGACCTTAGTCGGCAAAGTAATGTCTCTGCTTTTGAATATACTATCTAGGTTGATCATAACTTTTCTTCCAAGGAGTAAGCATCTTTTAATTTCATGGCTGCCCTTTATTTTATGCAAATTTTACTTAAGCTTTCTTCACCTTCTATTTTGACTGATGTTACCATACACCAGCTTTCTCTTGGTTAATGTTAACTTAGTTTATCTTTTCGGAGAAGGCAATGGCACCCCACTCCAGTACTCTTGCCTGGAAAATCCCATGGATGGAGGAGCCTGGTAGTCTGCAGTCCATGGGTCGCAAAGAGTCGGACACGACTGAGCAACTTCACTTTCATTTTCACTTTCATGCACTGGAGAAGGAAATGGCAACCCACTCCAGTGTTCTTGCCTGGAGAATCCCAGGGACGGGGGGAGCCTGGTGGGCTGCCGTCTATGGGGTCGCACAGAGTCGGACACGACTGAAGCGACTTAGCAGCAGCAGCAGCAGCATTCATTTAATTTTAAAGTATGTATTATTTCACACATTCAGAAAGGTACAATGAATAATATTTAAAGCTCTGTGTACCTACTCCCAGCTTAAGAAATAAAACATTAAAATGTAGCTGAAGGGGAAGGGGATTCAAGAGGGAGGGGACATATGTACACCAACAGCTAATTCACGCTGAGGTATAGAAGAAATCAAACCAATATTGTAAAGCAATTAGCCTTAGATTAAAATTAATAAATTTTTTAAAATGCAAAAAAGTTTAAAAAAATAAAAGCATTCAATATTTGCTTTGCGTTTCCTCATGGCTAACAGCAATGTATAAGGTAATATGGGAAAAAATTTTTAAAGCTAATATAAAAAAAATGTACCTGAAGGTCCTTGAGTAGAAGTCCTCAGTCTCATTCCTCCTCTCCCACACCCACCTAGCCCTGACTCTGGTGTTAGTCATTCCCATGCAGGCTTTTTACATTTCTACTTGTATATATGACATGAACAATATTGTTACACAGTGTTTGGAAATAAGATGTTTTCATCCTTATTTAAATAGTAGCATATGCTAAACCATAATGGGAAAGAATGAAAAAAAGAATATATATATGTATGTATATGCATAACTGAGTCACTTTCCTATACAGCAGAAATTAACATAACACTGTAAATCAACTCTGCTCCAATTTTTTAAAGTTAGTTAAAAAGTATCATATGATTTGCACTATTCTGAATCTTGCTCTTTTAAGAGTAACATTGCTTCTGATCCATGTTAGTATAGTTAATTCCAGGCCATTCATTCACGGTGCTGCTGCCCGGACAGAACACACTCCTCTTATCACTCTCCTGAGGAGGAGCAACGCAGAGGTCTCCAGGGTTTCACCGCCGCATGTGATGCAGCCTCGATGCTCTCGCAGGCCTCTGCGCACTTGGCCAGGGACCTCCCAGGGCATGTACCCGCAACAGGAGCTCCTTCCATGGGAGTGCCAGTGGGTTAGATACCTGACATCAGTTTCCAAAGCGATTTGTATTTCAAATTTCTATCAACCTACCAACACCACAAGGGAATCCTCACTTCTCCACATCGCCTCTAAAACTTGGGGCTTCCCTTGTGGCTCAGCTGGTAAAGAATCCGCCTGCAGTGTGGGAGACCTGGGTTCAATCCCTGGGTTCGGAAGATCCCCTGGGGAAGGAAAAGGCTACCCACAGCAGTATTCTGGCCTGGAGAATTCTATGGACTGTATAGTCCATGGAGTCACAAGGAGTTGGACATGACTGAGTGACCTTCACGTCCACTTTCTCTAAAACTTGAGACCGTTAGGTTTCTTAATCTCAGCTGGACTGAGAGGTGGGTTTCATTTGCATTTCCCTGACTACAAGTAATAGCTGACGGCTTTTATAGGTCCGCTCTTCAGCCTACTTTCCTGCCCTGAGTTCCTTCTCACACACTTTGCCCGTTCCTGCTGCATGTTTCTGCCACTGCTTTTCCCTTTTTGATTTGTGGAAGTCTTTATTTATTTTGCTTACTCTGCTCAGTTGTTCAGTCATGGTCTGACTTTTTTTAGCCCCATGGACTGTAGCCCGCCACACTCCTCTGCCCATGGAATTTCCCCAGCAAGAACATTGAAGCGGGTTGTCGTTTCCTACTCCAGGAGGTCTTCCCAGCCCACAGATGGAAACTGTCTCTTGAGCCTCCTGCATTGGCAGGTGGGTTTTTTTACCACTGGCACCACCTGGGAAGCCCTCATTCTGGTTGCTGGTTATTTATTCTGGTCACTGTTTATTGGCTGATGCTGTGGAAATATCTGCTCCAGCCGATGACTTTTCTGACATTCTATGATAATTTTTGGATGCAGAAATTTGTATTTCAATAGTCAAATTTTCCAAAGGTTTCATTTATGATCTGTGCATTTCTATCTTTTCCTTAAGAAGGCCCTCCAGTTAGGAACAGTGCTCTCCTTTACATTCAAAAATTTGAAATCTGCTTTTCACATTTATGTCTTAATTCATCTGAGCTGATTTTCAAATCTGCTACGAGGTGGAAATCCAACTTCCTTTTTTTCTCTATGGATAACCAAACTGTCTGTCCCACACCATCTGCAGCAACAACACAAGTGTTCTGAGTACATAAATATTTCATCTGTGAATAATGACATTTTTATTTCTTCCTTGGCAATCCTGAGAAATTTTATTTCATCTTTTTCTTATTCTAGTGCACCAAGACCACTGATACTGGCATAGTCTGCTAAGAGTTTCTGTCTGGAGGAGTGCTGGGTTTTCTCAAACACACACAGAGTACAGGGTGTGATGCAGCCCCACACACTCATCACCCAGCTTCCACAATTAGCACGGTTTGCTCATCTCATTCCGTCTGCTCCTCACTCTGGTGCTTGGCTGTGCTTTTGCTGGAGCTCAGATGCTCTTTCTGATGGTACGTTCTGGAGCTCAGATGCTCTTTCTGATGGTACATTCTGGAGCTCAGATGCTCTTTCTGAGGTACATTCTGGAGCTCAGAAGCGGCAGATGCTCTTTCTGATGGTACATTCTGGAGCTCAGATGCTCTTTCTGAGGTACATTCTGGAGCTCAGATGCTCTTTCTGATGGTACATTCTGGAGCTCAGATGCTCTTTCTGATGGTACACTCTGAAGCTCAGATGCTCTTTCTGATGGTACACTCTGGAGCTCAGAGGCTCTATCTGATGGTACATTCTAGAGCTCAGATGCTCTTTCTGATGGTACATTCTGGAGCTCAGATGCTCTTTCTGATGGTACATTCTGGAGCTCAGATGCTCTTTCTGATGGTACATTCTGGAGCTCGGATGCTCTTTCTGATGGTACATTCTGGAGCTCGGATGCTCTTTCTGATGGTACATTCTGGAGCTCAGACGCTCTTTCTGATGGTATACTCTGGAGCTCAGATGCTCTTTCTAATGGTACACTCTAGAGCTCAGAGGCTCTATCTGATGGTACATTCTAGAGCTCAGATGCTCTTTCTGATGGTACATTCTGGAGCTCAGATGCTCTTTCTGATGGTATACTCTGGAGCTCAGATGCTCTTTCTGATGGTATACTCTGGAGCTCAGATGCTCTTTCTGATGGTACATTCTGGAGCTCAGATGCTCTTTCTGAGGTACATTCTGGAGCTCAGAAGCTCAGATGCTCTTTCTGATGGTACATTCTGGAGCTCAGATGCTCTTTCTGATGGTACATTCTGGAGCTCAGATGCTCTTTCTGATGGTACATTCTGGGAGCTCCAGATGCTCAGATGCTCTTTCTGATGGTACATTCTGGAGCTCAGATGCTCTATCTGATGGTACACTCTGGAGCTCAGATGCTCTTTCTGATGGTACATTCTGGAGCTCAGATGCTCTTTCTGATGGTACATTCTGGAGCTCAGATGCTCTTTCTGATGGTACATTCTGGAGCTCAGATGCTCTTTCTGATGGTACACTCTGGAGCTCAGAGGCTCTATCTCATGGTACATTCTAGAGCTCAGATGCTCTTTCTGATGGTACATTCTGGAGCTCAGATGCTCTTTCTGATGGTATACTCTGGAGCTCAGATGCTCTTTCTGATGGTACATTCTGGAGCTCAGATGCTCTTTCTGATGGTACATTCTGGAGCTCAGATGCTCTTTCTGATGGTACACTCTGAAGCTCAGATGCTCTTTCTGATGGTACACTCTAGAGCTCAGAGGCTCTATCTGATGGTACATTCTAGAGCTCAGATGCTCTTTCTGATGGTACATTCTGGACTCAGAGCTCCAGGATGCTCTTTCTGATGGTATACTCTGGAGCTCAGATGCTCTTTCTGATGGTACATTCTGGAGCTCAGATGCTCTTTCTGAGGTACATTCTGGAGCTCAGAAGCTCAGATGCTCGTTCTGATGGTACATTCTGGAGCTCAGATGCTCTTTTCTGATGGTACATTCTGGAGCTCAGATGCTCTTTTCTGATGGTACACTCTGGAGCTCAGAAGCTCAGATGCTCGTTCTGATGGTACATTCTGGAGCTCAGATGCTCTTTCTGATGGTACATTCTGGAGCTCAGATGCTCTTTCTGATGGTACATTCTGGAGCTCAGATGCTCTTTCTGATGGTACATTCTGGAGCTCAGATGCTCTTTCTGATGGTACACTCTGGAGCTCAGATGCTCTTTCTGATGGTACACTCTAGAGCTCAGAGGCTCTATCTGATGGTACATTCTAGAGCTCAGATGCTCTTTCTGATGGTACATTCTGGAGCTCAGATGCTCTTTCTGATGGTATACTCTGGAGCTCAGATGCTCTTTCTGATGGTATACTCTGGAGCTCAGATGCTCTTTCTGATGGTACATTCTGGAGCTCAGATGCTCTTTCTGAGGTACATTCTGGAGCTCAGAAGCTCAGATGCTCTTTCTGATGGTACATTCTGGAGCTCAGATGCTCTTTCTGATGGTACATTCTGGAGCTCAGATGCTCTTTCTGATGGTACATTCTGGAGCTCAGATGCTCTTTCTGATGGTACATTCTGGAGCTCAGATGCTCTTTCTGATGGTACATTCTGGAGCTCAGATGCTCTTTCTGATGGTACATTCTGGAGCTCAGATGCTCTATCTGATGGTACACTCTGGAGCTCAGATGCTCTTTCTGATGGTACATTCTGGAGCTCAGGTGCTCTTTCCTATGGTACATTCTGGAGCTCAGATGCTCTATCTGATGGTACACTCTGGAGCTCAGATGCTCTTTCTGATGGTACACTCTGGAGCTCAGATGCTCTTTCTGATGGTACACTCTGGAGCTCAGAGGCTCTATCTGATGGTACATTCTGGAGCTCAGATGCTCTTTCTGATGGTACATTCTGGAGCTCAGATGCTCTTTCTGATGGTACATTCTGGAGCTCAGATGCTCTTTCTGATGGTACATTCTGGAGCTCAGATGCTCTTTCTGATGGTACATTCTGGAGCTCGGATGCTCTTTCTGATGGTACATTCTGGAGCTCGGATGCTCTTTCTGATGGTATACTCTGGAGCTCGGATGCTCTATCTCATGGTACATTCTAGAGCTCAGATGCTCTATCTGATGGTACATTCTGGAGCTCAGATGCTCTTTCTGATGGTACATTCTGGAGCTCAGATGCTCTTTCTGATGGTACATTCTGGAGCTCAGATGCTCTTTCTGATGGTACACTTCTGGAGCTCAGATGCTCTTTCTGATGGTATACTCTGGAGCTCAGATGCTCTTTCTGATGGTACATTCTGGAGTAGGCTCAGATGCTCTTTCTGATGGTACATTCTGGAGCTCAGATGCTCTTTCTGATGGTACATTCTGGAGCTCAGATGCTCTTTCTGATGGTACATTCTGGAGCTCAGATGCTCTTTCTGATGGTACATTCTGGAGCTCAGATGCTCTTTCTGATGGTACATTCTGGAGCTCAGATGCTCTTTCTGATGGTACATTCTGGAGCTCAGATGCTCAGATGCTCTTTCTGATGGTACATTCTGGAGCTCAGATGCTCTATCTGATGGTACACTCTGGAGCTCAGATGCTCTTTCTGATGGTACATTCTGGAGCTCAGATGCTCTTTCTGATGGTACATTCTGGAGCTCAGATGCTCTTTCTGAGGTACATTCTGGAGCTCAGAAGCTCAGATGCTCTTTCTGATGGTACATTCTGGAGCTCAGATGCTCTTTCTGATAGTACATTCTGGAGCTCAGATGCTCTTTCTGATGGTACATTCTGGAGCTCAGATGCTCTTTCTGATCGTACATTCTTTTCCTTCGTCAGTCTGTTAAGATGGTGAGTTACAGTAATAGACTTTCTAATGTTAAATCGTCTTGCATTTCTAGGGTAAATTCACATTGATCGTAAGGATATCTTTAAGGACAGCCGGGTTGGATTGTCTCTTATTTCCCTCCGGATGTCTGTCTCTCTCTGTGTGATGGTAAGGACAATCTTTAAGTACAGCCAGGTCGATTGGCTCTCATTCCCCTCCGGATGTCTGTCTCTCTCTGTGTGATGCTAATATATACCGTTTCTCCTGTCATATTGTCTTCGTCCAGCATTTTCATATCAGAATTAGTCCAGGTCCATAAAGGGGGGGATCTCCTTTCTATCTTCTCTGGAGTCATCTGTATAAAATTGGAGCCACCGTTCATGAACAGCTGGCAGAATTCACTTGTTCAACTGCCAGCATGGTGGCCAGGATAGGCAGACTTTTCGATCACTGTTCACGGACTATCCCATTTCTGAGGCCGTCTGGGTTTCTGCTTCTCCCTGGCTTGCTGCAGCCCCGCCCGCGTCGCGCCTGCAGCACTCCCAGCAGTCGGCCGCAGCTCCCGCGACTCCTGGGTGCGCCTCCTCCAGCTCAGACCACGCTCTCCTCTAGAGCAACAGGAGCTGTCCTTCAGAATTTTAGTTACTTTTCCCCAACCTCCTGCCATCAGACTGGCATTCTTCACAGGAAATCCTTCTTTCTACAACAGATTTTAAGATGTTCTCTTTACTGGGCAGTGTCCAGGTCTCGGCTCTTTCTGGAAGGTCGCTGGCGCCTTCTCTGTGCCTCTGAGCCGCAGTGGGCTCAGGCCCTCCACACCTGCCAGCTCCCCCATTCTCACCAGGACCACATCAGTGTGCGGTTCACCCTCTGTTTATTTAAATAGCTGTATTTTCGCTTCCAGAATTGTCAGTTACTTGTCACAGTAACCTGATATTCTTGGTTCTGAGGCGCCCCTCTTCCTTCAACCTTTGGCCATCTGAGGGCTGAAGGCGCCTGCATTCGCCTGCTGTTTCCGTGTCTTAGGACGGAAACTCCACCTGTGGGCACGGTCGGCGCTCTTCCACGGGGTCAGCCTCACTGGGAGCAGAGTCCAGGCTGTCCTCCCGCTCCACCCCACCCCCATCACACGCCTCCCTGTGCCCTCTCCAACCCCATTCAGAGCAGGGGCTCCACCCTGGGCGCTCAGGCCACTGGCCCAGGGCCATCCTGAGGGCATTACATGCCCGTACCTGGCGATCCACTCGGCCTCCTCCAGCCCTAACTACTCTCTCAGCCACCTTAAACGGCTAGACAGTCATCTGTGTCATCTGTGGGCGCCTTGACAGAGACTTAGGCAAGAACAGCAGCATGCTCACAGGCACCCCAGCCCTTTGAGCTCACAGGACTTGAGGTGGGGTCAGGTGGGGAGTGGGCGGTGGCAGCGCAGGGTCTGAAGTCCTGTCAGGCCAGGAGAGGATGGCCCTCTGGAAGGAGAGGGCTCTCCCCTGTCCCTGGGGGCGGAGGAGCTGCAGGGCTCCCCCATGACGGGAGGGCTCAGGGGGTGAAATCACCACACTGAGTCACTCCATCAGCAAGTGGTTCAAACAGTCAGCTGGAAAGTCCCTTCCTTTGAGAGAGGGGCCAGCAGGTCCCCACTCCTCATGCTCGCCGTGGCTCCAGCACTGGCTGAGGGCAGGCAGGCCCCTGGCCAGACTGCCTCTGGTGTGGCGGCTTCTCGAAGCCCCATCATGGGCACCCACCCCCGCCCTGGTCCTGCTTGGTCTCAGACGTGGCCAAGGGCACTGTGTGGGACAGAGATGTTTGCCTTATCACATGGAGGAGGCCCGTCGTGGAGGCATAAGGGAGCCATAGCTCTGTGTCGAGGAGAGAGCTCAACCAAGAGTTCTCAGGAGGGAACGCAGAATCCACCATGAATGGGGCCCTGACCCACGTGCCCCCAGGGGCTGCAGGGAGTGTGTGTTCAGATACAAGGAGAGGTGAGGGGCTGCTGGGCCAAGCCCCTGGGTGAGAAGCCTGGGGACAGCTTTCCGCTGTGTTTGCAAAGGACAAAGATAGCTGTAATCAGTTCCAGGTCTCCGGCAGACAGTTAAGCGACGACTGAAGCCAGGCCTCCTGGGGCATCCACCTGCCCCTGGCAGGCTCGCTCCCAAGCCGGGTCCCAACCAGGGCCTGACACCAGAGGCCCACTGTGCCTGTGTCCTTGCGGGCACTGAGGGGCTGAAGGCAGGCTGCCTCCCCCGCACCCACATAGGCCTGCGGCCGCGACTTAGTCCAGAGCCGGGAGCCTTACCTGGAAGACAGTGAGGATGGCGGCAGGGAAGGTGTCAAAGTTGGTTGTCGGAGTCTCATCCTGAAAGTTGAACCTGAGAAGAACAAGGGTCTTGGACAGACAGAGGCAGGTCCACTGGGCCCAGGAGGGCCGGCTGCTACCGCTAAGTCGCTTCAGTCATGTCCGACTCTGTGCGACCCCATAGACGGCAGCCCACCAGGCTCCCCTGTCCCTGGGATTCTCCAGGCAAGAGCACTGGAGTGGGTTGCCATTTCCTTCTCCAATACATGCAAGTGAAAGGTGAAAGTGAAGTCGCTCAGTCGTATCCGACTCTTAGCAACCCCATGGACTGCAGCCTTCCAGGCTCCTCCGTCCATAGGATTTTCCAGGCAAGAGTACTGGAGTGGGGTGCCATTGCCTTCTCCAGGAGGGGTGGCACCTGGAAGCTGTGTCTGGGCCAGCAGCCCTTCCTGGGGCCTTAGTGGGGGAAGCAGGGTGGCAGTCCAGCAGCACTGTCCCCTGGCCCTGCCCCTAGGGGCCCGGCCTCACTTACTGTCCCCCGAAGAGCTGCATGCCCAGCAGAGCGAAGACCACGATGAAGAGGAAGAGCAGGAAGAGCAGGCTGATGATGGATTTCATGGAGTTGAGCAGGGACACCACCAGGTTCCGCAGGGAGCTCCAGTACCTGCGGGGGCAGCCTGGTCTGAGTGCGCCAGGACACCGGGACCCCGAGGGCCATGCCTGTGGCTTCTGGCACCTCCTGCCCTGAGGGCCCCACACGCACTTTCTCCAGGGGCCCACAACCCCTCTGCACTGCAGCGGCCCAGGGTGACGGCAGAGACTGCACGTTCAGAGCTGGGCTCACGCGCGCCTCCCACACCAGCTCTCCAGTCTCCCCCCTTTGCAGCTACACCTGCCTGCATCCCTCAGCTCCCCTAGGCCAGCACGCAGAGAGTGAGGGCCACAGCTGTGTGTCCTAGCTGTGCAGGAGAAGGGGCCGCACTGGAGCGTCCATCAGCACCACCACCCTCAGCAAAGCCGGCTGGGCTTGGGTGTCCCCCAGGGCCCGAGCCACGTTGCACGGAGCAGCCCTCCAGGCTCAACACCCCTCCAGGCTCAACACCCCTCCAGCCCACCCCTCAAACGCTCCTGGGGCCCAGAGACCATGGCCCTCTCATTCAGCTAAACCCCTGTGCCTCACAGGCCCCCTGCAGTCTGCAGATAAGTCTTGCTGTGGGCTTGCTAGGTAATGGGTCCCTACAGCTGCAACCCCAGGACAGCCCAAGCCCCAGGGAGACACGCCACGTACCTCTCTGCCTTAGCACTTGCTGTCCTCCGCCCTGGCCTGGGGAGAGGCCTAGGACACCCCTGCACCCTCGTCCCCAGGGCTGTGTCACAGGAACCCACTACTCTCTTACTGGGTGCATGAGAGTTAATAAGAGATGGGCCAGAAGACTCCAGAAAGCCTTCTCCTGACGGGCAGGGTCTAGGTCAGGACAAGAGCCACCCACTTTCCAGAAGGAAATAGAGCTGCGAAGACGCCAGGCCCAAAGCCAAGGTGCTGGCAGCACGGCGCCACCTCCTGCAGAGGCAGCGGAAGACGCAGGGCAGGTGGCGGGAGCACCCAGGAGCGTCTGTGGGCCAAGCCAGACCGGAGTCCTGTCCAAAACTCCTCCGCATTGCACCACCCTGACTTTCAACGGCCTCAGGTGTGGATTTAAAACAGACGAAAAAAGATCTAGTCCAGCCTCCCCAGGAGGCTGAGGAAGTCACTGGAGGTGCTTGGAAGCAGGCCGCCTGCACAGGCTCCGTCTGGACCATCCCGCAGCTGTCATGAGCTGGGCATGTGCGGCCACATGCTCCAGGCGGCCTGGCCTGGGAGCCTCAGAGCCTCAGGGTGGCTCGGGACCCACGGTGGAGTCACTATGCCCACGGCCAGCAGGGTGAGGGCAGCTCTGCTGCTGCCGTGACAGCCATGGAGGGGAGCAGCCCCCTCCCACCGCCGCTCCAGCAGAGAGGGGGAGGCTCAGCCCCCTCATGGGCAGAAAGGAGCAACCTTCCTCTAGGGCTGAAGAGCCAAGTGGAAAGAACCTGAACACATGGTCAGGGCCACGTCCTGTCACTGAGGATGGCTGGCAGGGTCAGCCCTGAGTGGAAAAGGCAGGCCTGGGCGTTCAGGTCAGAAGGTCAGAGTCCCACTGGGGCCAGGACAGCGGCTGCAAGGCAGGTAAGCAAACTTGGGGCAACAAGATAGGAAACCTCTATCTGATAACCTCTGTTTTCTCCATTAACTAGGGAACAGTCACCATTTGAGGTTGAAAGATGGGCTCGTGGGTTTCAAGACAGGAGCCAGTGTGAAACTGTGGGGAACAAGCTAATGAGAAAGCCAGAAATGCTGGGGCTGAAAACAGCCCCCCGGATAGACCCCTGGAGCACAGGGAATCCGCCCCTGCCCCCAGAGCACACGGACGACAGGAATCCCCGCCCCCCACTCCAGAGCACACAGCAGGAACCCCCGCCCCACTAGCCCCGCGGACGACATACTTGGTGACTTTGAAGATTCTCAGCAGCCGCAGCGCCCGCAGCACACTGATGCCGAAGGAGGTCCCTGGCTTGATGGCCGCCCAGACCACTTCGAAAATGCTCCCCACAATGACCTGCAACAGAGACGGGGTGGCCCAGGGCAGGGCTGTGGCCATGTCTCTCCGGAGGCATCGGCCCTGGCTCCCCTGTCCGAAGCTCAAGCCAGGTAAGTCAACGTGAGGCAGGGGCCTCACACAGAGCTCCTGCAGCCTCTGGGAGCCACAGACGGTGCCTGTCCTTCCCCCAGATGCACCAGGAGGGCACAGGACACAGAGCGGGTCTGGCCTGCAGGTTTCTCAGCAAATCTTAGAGGCTCCTTGTGCGTGCCTCCCCTGTGGTTTATCACAGCCAGGTGACCCCTCTGGGCCAGCAAACCGCTCAGACAGCCCTTGACTGTTAGGCTGTGTCCACACAGACCAGCAGACTCAGCTTCCTTCTAACATCCCCTGTTTGGTCTTGTCCCCTCCAAGATGTTCCAGTTCATAACTGTATATTGTCTTCCCCCGAATATTAGGAGCCAGCAAGTGCCACCAAGGACAGACCGGGACTAGCCTGCCCTCTTGTTTCACCAAGGGTCATCCCGATCGCTGGCCACACTGGTGGACAGGGGCTTGTGGGCAAGAGGCTGCCCCCACTTCCGGTCACTCCCCAGCATCAGGGTGTCTGGTGCAAGGCACTCAGAAAGGACAGAGCAGTGGGGCTGGAGCACAGCGGATCCCTCGCCAATGGTGCCCAGACGGAGCTCCCTCCCTGGCACCGCGCCTTGCTGGGCACACCACGGTCAGCGTGAGTGCTGTGTGCTCTTCATGTGTGTGGTTAATCCTTACCCCTGCTGACCTGGCTTCTGCAGCTGATGTGGAGAACTCCCCTGTGAACATCAGTCTCCTAAATCCCACTTTCCTGTGTGGCTCACTCATCACCCAAGGTTTGAGTCACTTCCACCCATTTCATACCAACTACAAACACGATCGGCTTGACATCCACATCCTCACCAAGCCTGACAAACAGTGACCGATCGGGGCAATGGCCTCTGCGGGCTAACACTGGCCCATGCCCTATGCGCCTGCCTAGCTCCGAGTCACCCAAACGCCAGCCTCCCGCTGCCCGCCTCCCCAGCCTGGACACAGCACACCGCTCAGAGGACTTCGGACCTACCCACAGCTGCCACGCTGCTTTGCCCATACAGAGCGGCAGATGGATGAGCTTGTCACGTCTGCCCTTGGCACGCCAACCATCACCACCAATCTTCCTCAGCATCACACGTCCCCAGGGTTGAACGCTGCCATTTTCTAGATCTCCTTTCTTCCCATTGTCAGTCTCCACTATATCTCCTATTTTACAGTAATCCTCAAAATTTGCTCACATTGGTTTATAATTTAGGTGGCCTTTCAGATAGTCCCCAAGGTCCCACTGCCTGGGGTTCACCCCCTTGTCCACCCCTATCCCCTGAAGGTAGCTTGGACCTACTGAGCCACTTTAGCAAACAGAGCCCAACAAACATGGTGGGATGGCACGTCCAAGAGGATTACAGGAAGGCCGGCTTTGCCTTGGTGCCTCAGCCCTCTGAGGACGGGGGCAGCCTGAGCAGGGCCCACGTGACCAGCAGCCACCAGAGTGGGCCTGGAGAACGTCTTCCAGAGGCCTGTCAGCAGCCACGAGCACAAGCTTGGAAGGGGCTCTCAGAACCTCACGAGGGACCCAGTGAGCCGCAGCCCAACTGCCAGCCCGCCAGAATGAGAGGAGAGACGCTGGCTGCTTAAGGCCCCAAACCCTGGGGTAACGTACCCAGAAAGGGAATCAGCACCAACTCTGCAAGCAGGCGCACAGTGCTGCTGAACTAGAAAGCCCGAGGCGGGAGTGGCTTTGAGTCAGGGAGCAGCTCGGAGCACGCGTGAGTGAGCGCCTCACCCACCCTGAGCACATTCCCTCAAGGGCTCCGGACTCTGAAGACTCCGAGCAAGTCTGCAGCAGGGCGAGGGGAGTTACGGGAAACTACGAGGGGAGAGGCAGAGAGCCCACGGCGCCACGGCCACGTGGACAGCTGGGACGCGCCCCGCGCTGGAGCTCTGGCAGGATGCGTCCACGCAGCACGTGCTGCTGCCCCGCCCACCCAGCCGAGAGGAGCGGGCTGCGCGGAAGCGCTGCTAGGTAAAGAGCGGCCACACATGGCTGGTTTGGAAACTGCTCAGCCTCCCCAGAACAAACGAGGCCTCGTCTAGAGATGGTATGCCATTTGAGTCAGTGCTAATAGGTGGATGAATCGAGAGCTTATCATACAGAATGAAGTAAGTCAGAAAGAGAGAGAAAAACATCCTACATTAATACAAGCATAGATAGAATCTAGAGAGCTGGCACTGATGAGCCTATCCCGGGCAGCAGCGGCAAAGCAGACAGAGGGCGGACCTAAGGGCACTGTGTCATCCGCACGTCTGAGCTGTTGGTTCCCCCGGCAAGCGTCGTTCCAGCCTCTGATTCCAGCCAACCCAGCATTCTGCCACGCTGTACTCTGCACATAGGGAGAAGGAAATGGCAACCCACTCCAGTATTCTTGCCTGGGAAATCCCACGGACAGAGGAGCCTGGTGGGCCACAGTCAATGGGTTGCAAGAGTCAGACACGACTTGGTGAGTAAACCACCACCCCTCTGCATATGCGTTAAACAGGCAGAGTAACAATATACAGCCTCGACGTACTCCATTCCCAATTTTGAAACAGTCTATTTTTCCATGTCTGATTCTAACTGTTGCTTCTTGATCATACAGATTTCTCAGGAGGGCAGGTAAAGTGGTCTGATATTCCCATCTCTTTAAGAATTTTCCACAGTTTGTTGTGATCCACACAGTCAAAGGCTTTACCATAGTCAATGACCAACCTAGACAGCATATTATAAAGCAGAACCATTACTTTGCCAACAAAGGTCTGTCTAGTCAAAGCTATGGTTTTTCCAGTAGTCATGTACGGATGTGAGAGTTGGACCATAAGGAAAGCTGAGAGCTGAAGAATTGATGGCTTTTGAACTGTGGTGTTGGGAGAAGACTCTTGAGAGTCCCTTGGACTGCAAGGAGATCCAACCAGTCCATCCTAAAGGAGATCAGTCCTGAATATTCATTGGAAGGACTGATGCCGAAGCTGAAACTCCAATACTTTGGTCACCTGATGTGAAGAATCGACTCATTGGAAAAGACCCTGATGCTGGGAAAGACTGAAGGCAGGAGGAGAAGGGGATGACAGAGGATGAGATGGTTGGGTGTCATCACCAACTCTATGGACATGAGTTTGAGTGAGCTCCAAGAATTGGTGAAGGCAGGGAAGCCTGGGGTGCAAGAGCCAGACACAACTGAGCACCTGAACTGAACTGGGCTGATGGTCCAATGAAGGCAGATGTCCTTCTGACCCAGCAGATGTTGCCAATTTGACCTCTGGTTCCTCTGCCTGTTCTAAATGCAACCGGTACATTTAGAAGTTCTTGGTTCACATATGGTTGAAGCCCAGCTTGAAGATTTTGAGCATTATCTTGCCAGCATGTGGAATCACAAATGACTAAAGTGAAGAGGAACTGAAGAGCCTTGTGATGAAAGTGAGAGAAAGGAGTGAAAAGCTGGCTTAAAGCTCAGCATTCAAAGGCAGAGATCGTGCATCCAGTCCCATCCCTTCATGGCAGATAAATGGAGGAGAAACGCAGTGACATGACCTTTTCTCCTGGCTCCAAAATCACTGTAGATGGTGCAAGCCAAAGCTGCTCAGTCGTGCTCAACTCTGCAACCCATGAACTATACAGTCCATGGAATTCTCCAGGCCAGAATATGGAGTGGGCAACGTTTCCTTATTCAGGGGATCTTCCAAACCAGGGCTCAAACCCAGGTTTTCCACATTGCAGCAGATTCTTTACCAGCTGAGTCACAAGGGAAGCCCAAGAAAGCTGGAGTGAGTAGCTTATCCATTCTCCAGCAGATCTTCCTAACCAGGAATTGAACCAGGGTCTCCTGCATTGCAGATGGATTCTTTACTAACTAGCTATCAGGGAAGTTCTGCAGATGGTGACTGCAGCCATTAAATTAAAAGACGCTTGCTCCCTGGAAGAAAAGCTATGACAAACCTAGACAGCACGTTAAAAAGCAGAGGCATCACTTGCAACAAACCCAAAGCTATGGTTTTTCCAGTAGTCATGTATGGATGTGAGAGTTGAACCATAAAGAAGCTGAGCTTTGAATAATTGATGCTTTCAACTGTGGTGCTGGAGAATACTCTTGAGAGCCCCTTGGACAGCAAGGAGATCAAACCAGTCAATCCTAAAGGAAATCAACCCTGAATATTCATTGGAAGGACTGATGCTGAAGCTTTAATACTTTGGCCACCTGATGTGAAGAGCTGAATCGTTGGAAAAGATCCTGATTCTGGGAAAGATCAAGGGCAGAAGGGGAAACAGAGGATGAGATGGTTGGATGTTATCATCAACTCAATGGACATGAGTTTGAGAAAACTCTGGAGATAGTGAAGGACAGAGAAGCCTGGTGTACTGGAGTCCATGGGGTCACAAAGAGTCAGACACGATGGAGTGACTGAACAACGCATGGACATGGGCAGGGTGGCAGTGGGAGAGGATGTCCTGCACGGAGAGAGCAGAACGCAACACAAACATTCCCGTACGTAAGACACAGCCAGTGGGATTTGCTGTGTGACTCAGGGAACTCAGACTGGGCTCTGTGACAACCAGGGGGGTGGGACAGGGTGGGGTGGCACGGAGATGCAAGAGAAGGGGACACATGCACACTCACGGCTAATTCACGCTGGTGTGTGGAAGAAACAGACACAGTATTGTAGAACAGCTATCCTTCAATTAAAAACAAATAACCTTTTTAAAAGAGAGACATGACGTGGTCTAAAATGAAGCAAGGCACAACAGCGCCAGGTGTGCGACACCCCAAAAGATGAGCCGTGGCCTCGGAGCACATTCCGCGACTCTCTAGCCTTTCAAGGGATAGAAGGCAAGACTCCAAATGGGCCCCACGAGTCCTGTCCTCTCCGGACGTGGAACGGTGTTGGCCTTGGCCATTTCAGCAGCAGCTCAGGCCAAGGAGGCTGATCTCTAAGAGCGCTGTAGGCACAGCTTCCGTCCAACGGGGGAGACCTAGGAAGACACACCCCACTGCACGCTGAAAGGTTAGATGCGCAGAAGCACCACCAGCTAGGGCCAGAGTGCAGAGAACAGAATGGGGCTTATGGATTCCCCAAATCCCACACATAGGGAGCAGGTCAAGAAACCTCAGCTAGAATGCTTACCACTTTTAAGGAAGAAGACAGGGCTCCCAGACCTAAAACAAGGAAAGGGACCAGGGGCACCCAGACCCAGAACTAGAAAAGGGCCAGGGGCACCCAGTAACAGGAGGAAAGGGACCAGGGGCACCCAGGAATAGAGCTGGAAAGGGCCAGGGGGCGCCCAGACCCAGATCTAGGAAAGGGGCCAGGGGCGCCAGGAGTAGAGCTAGGAAAGGGCCAGGGCGCCCAGTAACAGGAGGGAAAGGGGCCAGGGGCACCAGACCCAGATCTAGGAAAAGGGCCAGGGGGCGCCCAACCCAGATCTAGGAAAAGGGGCCAGGGGGCGTCCAGACCCAGATCTAGGAAAGGGGACCAGGGGCACCCAGGAGTAGAGCTAGGAAAGGGGGCCAGGGGCGCCCAGACCCAGATCTAGGAAAGGGGGCCAGGGGGCGCCCAGTAACAGGAGGAAAGGGCAGGGCACCACTTTTGAAAGAATGGCATAGCTCATGGACACAACATAAACCAACTAGAATCAAATGGACCAAGAAATCAGACAAGACGAAGCCTTGATCTCAATCGGCAGGTGAAATGAACACCCAGAGGCGCATGACAGCCCAAAGCACTGTCAGAAGGCCAAGGAGTGGTGGTGGCCAAACCCTGAAATCTCCACTCCTTCCCAAAGTTGGAATAATTCTCCTACCCATTAGCTATGAAATTACCCAGCCTATAAGAACTAACCACACCACTTGTCGTGGGCACACTCACCCTGCGCGATGGCCCGCACTGTCTGTAGAGTGTGTTTCTCTCTGAATCTGAGCAAATCCACTTCTTACCTATCACTTTGTCTTTCACTGAATTCTTTCTGTGATGATACATCAAGAACCTGAGCTTCATTAGGTCCTGAAACCAGGTACTGTGGGTTTTGGTTGGGTTTGAGTCCAGCACTTGGGTTCAAGTCCCATCTGAGGTAAATAGTTTCAATCCCAGACCAAGAGCTAGGAAAAGGGGACCAGGGGGCGCCCAGACCAAGAACTGGGAAGAAGAAAGACCCAGTCCAGGAAGCAGGAAAGGGGCCCCCGGGGACACCTGGACCTAAGACCTGATCGGGGATTTTCCAATGTTTGCTGGACTCCAACCAGCCCTTCCGTATGTCCAGTGTCCCCATTTTGAACAGGAAGGTGTAGAACAGCTACCCCTGCCCACCCTCCACTGTATGCAGGGAGTGGGGCTGGATACCTTGTCTCTCGCGTTTCGTGGCTCGAAGATCTAGAGAAACTGTGGAGCCTCAACCAGACCTGGGTCCCATTTGGATGATGAGATTCTGCCTCTGAGCTGACGCTGCAGTAGGGTGAGGCAGGGCGCGGGGAGTGCGGGTGAGCGTATCTTACGCAGGAAGAAGCTGGATCAGCAGGCCGTGGCAGCAGACCGAGACGGCCTCGCACAGACCGCCGATCCTTGCTATCCATATTCTTCCCCATGAAAGGTGGGCTGGCCTGTTGATCCCCTGAACAAAGATACAGTAGACCGCTGAC
>NW_017208391.1:0-3952 GCF_001704415.2 Capra hircus | reverse complement strand
TGAGGCCACCAAGCGGGGTCCCTGAGGTCCCCGTCGTAAGTCGAGAGCACCTGCCGCAACTCGAGAAAAATCCAAGAGATTCTCCCTCCAGGTGAGATGAGGCCCATTTCCGCAGAGGCGTCCTCGAGGCTAATCACACCTAACCTCTGGAACTTCAACGGGTCCTTCACACCTTGCTGCAAATCAAGAAGTTCCCGACATACCCGTCTCCACTCGAGACGAAAGCACGTGGTCCCGCCTACATCCAGAGGCCCCGTTTCCGCCCTATCTCGAGAGGAGGGATCCTTCCATGCGTGTCGGGAAAGATTCCCGGCGTTCCCGTCGCATCTAAAGAGGAGCGCTCTCCCAGGAAAGGCGAGAGGAACTCCAGGGTCGTGCCACCATTCCCAGAGTCCCCCAGATGCCTCAGTCCATTCCAGGGAAACCAGTTTTCCCCTGCACTGCCTCGACTTTCAAGCCGAGGATTGACTCACAACACGGTGGCACGTGGACAGCCCTGTGGGAAAGCCTCAGGGGGAAAGCGTTTTGGGAAAGCCTCGAGGGAATGCCCAGATCCCTTGTTCATGCGAAGGGAAGCGTGACATTTGCTGCTACAGCTCGGGAGGAAAGGCACGTGCATGCCCCAACTCTAGACGAGGATTGACTTCCCTGGGGAGATTCCAGAAGTACCCAAAAGATCCATGTCAGCACAGGAGAGGAATCCTCAGGTCCTGGCACCGACTCCACACAAGGTCTTAGGCCCGGCATCGACGGTAGAGGAATCCGAGAGGCCCCCGAGTAACTCGCAAGGAAATTTCCTTTACCGATGCCACCAGGGCGCGTCCCTGAGGTCCCCGTCGTAAGTCCAGTGCACCTGACACAACTCGAGAAAATCCAGGAGGTTCTACCTCCCAGGCGAGATGAGGCCCATTTCCGCTGAGGCGTCCTGAGGCTAATCACACCTGACCTATGGAAATTCCAAATGATCCTTCACACCTTTACTGCAACTCAAGAAGTTCCCTGACATACCCGTCTCCACTCGAGAGGAAGCACGAGAGTCCGACGACACATCCAGAGAGCCCCGTTTCCACCTCCTAGCTCGAGAGGAGGGATCCTTTCCCTGCGTGCTCGAGAAAGAATTCCCGGAGTTCCTGTCGCAACTCAAGAGGAGGCGCTCTCCACAGGAAAGGCGAGAGAAACTCCGGGGTCATGCCAGCATTCCAGAGTCCCCCAGATGTCTCAGTCCATTCCAGGGAACCTGTATTCCCTGCACTGCCTCGACTTTCAAGCCGAGGATCGACTCACACCACAGTGGCACGTGGGGCAGCCCTGTGGGAAAGCCTCGTGGGAAAGCCTGGAGGGAAAGCCACAGATCCCTTGATCCACGCGAAGGGAAGCGTGACACTGCTGCTAAAACTCGGGAGGAAAGCGCACGTGCATGGCCCCACTCGAGACGAGGACTGACACCCCTGGGGTGACTCCAGAAGTACCCAAGATCCATGTCAGCACTGGAGAGGAATCCTCAGGTTCCGGCACCGACTCCACACAAGGTCTTAGGCCCCTGCATCAACGGGAGAGGAATCCCGAGAGGCCCCAGAGCAACTCGCATGGGGACTGGCCTTTCCTGAGGCCACCAGAGCGGGTCCCTGAGGTCCCCGTCGTAAGTCGAGAGCACCTGCCGCAACTCGAGAAAATCCAGGAGGTTCTCCCTCCAGGCGAGCTGAGACCTATTTCCGCTCAGGTATCTCGAGCTAATCACACCGTACCTCTGGAACTTCCAAAGGGTCCTTCACACCCTTGCTGCAACTCTAGAAGTTCCCGACATACCCGTCTGCACTCGAGAGGAAGCACGAGAGTCCCGCAAACATCCAGAGGATCCCGATTCCAGCTCCTAGCCCGAGAGGAGGATCCTTTCCCTGCGTGGTCGGGAAAGAATTCCCGGCGTTCCAGTAGCATCTCAAGAGGAGGCGCTCTCCACCGGAAACGTGAGAGGAACTCCAGGGTCGTGCCACCATTCCAGAGTCCCCTGGATGTCTCAGTCCATTCCAGGGAAACCTGTTTTCCTGCACTGCCTCGACTTTCAAGCCGAGGATCGACTCACACCACGGTGGCACGTGGGACACCCCTGTGGGAAAGCCTCGAGTGATAGCCTCTTGGGAAAGCCTCGAGGGAAAGCCACAGATCCGTTGTTCCACGCGAAGGGAAGCGTGACTCTGCTGTTACAGCTCGGGAGGAAAGCGCACGTGCATGCCCCACTTGAGTAGAGGACTGACTGCCCTGGGGAGACTCCAGAAGTACCCCAAGATCCATGTCAGCACTGGAGAGGAATATTCAGGTTCCGGCACCGACTCCACACAAGATCTTAGGCCCAGGCATCGACAGGAGAGGAATCCCGAGAGGCCCCGCCGGTGCAACTCGCATGGGGACTGGCCTTTCCTGAGGCCACCAGAGCGGGTCCCTGAGGACCCATCGTAAGTCGAGAGCACCTGCCGCAACTCGAGAAAATCCCAGGATGTTCTTCCCCTCCAGCCGACATGAGGCCCATTTCCGCTGAGGCAACAAGAGGGTAATCACACTTAAACTCTGGAACTTCCAAAGGGTCCTTCACACCCTTGCTGCAACTCAAGAAGTTCCCTGACATACCCGTCTCCACTCAAGAGGAACCCGAGGGTCCCGCCCATATCCAGAGTGGCTCCGTTTCCACCTGCTAGCTCGAGAGGAGGCATCCTTTCCCTGCGTGGTCGGGAAAGAATTCCTAGCGTTCCCGTCTCATCTCAAGAGTAGGCGCTCTCCACAGGAAAGGCGAGAGGAACTCCAGTATCAGGCCCCCATTCCCAGAGTCCCCCCAGATGTCTCAGTCCATTCCAGGGAAACCTGTTTTCCCTGCAACTGGCCTTGACTTTCCAAGCCGAGGATGGACTCACACCACGATGGCACCGTTGGACAGCCCTGTGGAAAGCCTCGTGGGAAAGCCTCGTGGGAAAAGCCTCGAGGGAAAGCCACAGATCCCTTGATCCACGCGTAGGGAAGAGTGACACTGCTGCTACAGCTCGGGAGGAAAGCGCACGTGCATGCCCCCACTCGAGACGAGGACTGACTTCCCATGGGGAGACTCCAGAAGTACCCGAAGATCCATGTCAGCATTGGAGAGGAATCCTCAGGTTCCGGCACCGACTCCACACAAGGTCTTAGGCCCCGGCATCGACGGGAGAGGAATCCCGAGAGGCCCCCGAGCAACTGGCATAGGGACTGGCCTTTCCTGAGGCCACCAGATCGGGTCCCTGAGGTCCCCGTCTTAAGACGAAGAGCACCTGCCGCAACTCGAGAACATCCAGGAGGTTCTCCCCCTCCAGGCGAGATGAGGCCCATTTCCGCTGAGGGCGTCTCGAGGCTAATCACATCTAACATCTGGAACTTCCAAAGGGTCCTTCACAACCCTTGCTGCAACTCAAGAAGTTCCCCGACATACCCCGTCTCCACTCAAGAGAATCCGAGAGTCCCGCCCATATCCAGAGTGGCCCGTTTCCGCCTGCTAGCTCGAGAGGAGGGATCCTTTCCCTGCGTGGTGGGGAAAGAATTTCCGGCGTTCCCTTGGCATCTCAAGAGGAGGCGCTCTCCACAGGAAAGGCGAGAGGAACTCGAGGGTCGTGCCACCATTCCCTGAGTCCCCCAGATGTCTCAGTCCATTCCAGGGAAAACTGTTTTCCCTTCACTGCCTCGACTTTAAAGCGAGGATCGACTCACACCACCGTGGCACGTGGGAAAGCCCTGTGGGAAAGCCTCGTGGGAACGCCTCATGGGAAAGTCTAGAGGGAAAGCCACAGATCCCTTGATCCACGCAAAGGAAGCGTGACACTGCAGCTACAGCTCGGGAGGAAAGCGCACGTGCATTCCCCACTCGAGACGAGGACTTACGCCCCTGGGGAGACTCCAGAAGTCCCCGAAGATCCATGTCGGCACTGAGAGGAATCCT
>NW_017208390.1:0-3952 GCF_001704415.2 Capra hircus | reverse complement strand
GGGCCTAAGGACCTTGTGTGGAGACGGTGCCGGAACCTGAGTATATCCTCTCCAGTGCTGGAATGGATCTTGGCGGTACTTTCTGGAGTCTCCCCAGGGAGTCAGTCCTCGTCTCGAGTGAGGCCATGCACGTGCCCTTTTTCCGAGCTGTAGCTGCAGTGTCACGCTTCCCTCGCGTGGATCAAGGGACCTGTGGCTTTCCCTCGAGCTTTCCCACGAGGCTTTCCCACAGGACTATCCAACGTGCCACCGTGTGTGATCGATCCTCGGCTTGAAAGTCGAGCAGTGGAGGGAAAACAGATTTCCCTGGAATGGACTGAGACATCTGGGGGACTCTGGGAATGTGGCACGACCCTGGAGTTCCTCTCGCCTTTCCTGTGGAGGAGCGCCTCTTCTTGAGATGCGACGGGTAATGCAGGAATTCTTTCCCACCACGCAGGGAAAGGATCCCTCCACTCAAGCTAGGAGGGCGAAATGGGGCTCTCTGGATGTGGGCGGGACTCTCGTGCTCCTGTCTCTCGAGTGGAGACGGGTATGTCGGGGAACTTCTTGAGTTGCAGCAAGGGTGTGAAGGACCCTTTCGAAGTTCAGAGGTTAGATGTGATTAGCCTCGAGACGCTTCACGGAAACGGGCCTCATCTCGCCTGGAGGGGAGAACTTCCTGGATTTTCTCGAGTTGTGGCAGGTGCTCTCAAGTTACGACGGGGACCTCAGGGACCCTCTCTGGCGGCCTCAGGGAAAGGCCGACCCCATGCGAGTTGCTCAAGTGCCCTCTCGGGATTCCTCTCCCGTAGATGCCAGCGCCTAAGACCTTGCTTGGAGTCGGTGCTGGAACGTGAGGATTCCTCTCCAGTGCTGACATTGGATCTTGGGCTACTTCTGGAGTCTCCCCAGGGGAGTCAGTCCTCGTCTCGAGTGGGGGCATGCACGTGCGCATTCCTCCCAAGCTGTAGCAGCAGTGTCACGCTTCCCTCTGTGCGTTCAAGGGATCTGCCGCTTTCCCTCGAGGCTTTCTTTCCCACAGGGCTGTCCCACGTGCCACCGTGGTGTGAGTCGATCCTCGGCTTGAAAGTCGAGCAGTACAGGGAAAACAGGTTTCCCTGGAATGGACTGAGACATCTGGCGGACTCTGGGAATGGTAGCAATGACCCTGGAGTTACTCTCGCCTTTCCTGTGGAGAGCGCCTCCTCTTGAAATGCGACGGGAACGCCGGGAATTCTTTCCCGACCACGCAGCGAAAGGATCCCACCTCTCGAGCTAGGAGGCGGAACCGGGGCTCCTCTGTATGTGGGGGACTCTCGTGCTTCCTCTCGAGTGGAGACGGGGTATGTTGAACTTCTTGAGTTGCAGGAAGGTGTGAAGGACCCTTGGAAGTTCCAGAGCTTAGGTGATTAGCCTCGAGACGCCTCATCGGAAATGGGGCTCATCTCGCCTGGAGGCGAGAACCTCCTGAATTTTCTCAAGTTGCGGCAGGTGCTCTCGACTTACGAAGGGGACCTGAGGGACCGCGCTGGTGGCCTCATGAAAGGCCAGTCCCCATGGGAGTTGCTCGGGGGCTCTCGGGATTCCTCTCCCTCGATGCCGGGGCCTAAGATCTTGTGTGGAATCCGTGCCGGAACCTGAGGATTCCTCTCCAGTGCTGACATGGATCTTGGTACTTCTGGAGTCTCCCAGGGGAGTCAGTCCTCGTCTCGAGTGGGGGCATGCACGTGCGCTCCGAGCTGTAGCAGGAGTGTCACGCTTCCCTTCTTGTGGATCAAGGTCAGGGGCTTTACGAGGCTTTCCCATGAGGCTTTCCCACGAGGCTTTCCCACAGGGCTGTCCACGTGCCACCGTTGTATGAGTCGATCCTCGGCTTGAAAGTCGAAGCAGTGCAGGGAAAACTGGTTTCCCTGGCATGGACTGAACATCTGGGGGACTCTGGGAATGGTGGCACGACCCTGGAGTTCCTCTCGCCTTTCGCCTTTCCTGTGGAGAGCGCCTCCTCTTGAGATGCGACGGGAACGCCAGGAATACTTACCCGACCACCTAGGGAAAGGATCCCTCCTCTGGAACTATGAGGGAAACGGGGCTCCTCTGGATGTGGGCGGGACTCTCGTGCTTCTCTCGAGTGGAGACGGGTATGTCGGGGAACTTCTTGAGTTGCAGCAAGGGTGTGAAAGACGCTTTGGAAGTTCCAGAGGTTAGGTGTGATTAGTCTCGAGACGCCTCAGCACAAATGGGCCTCATGTCGCCTGAAGGGAGAACCTCCTGAATTTTCTCGAGTTGCGGCAGGTGCTGTGGACTTAAGACGGGGTCCTCAGGGACCCGCTCTGGTGGCCTCAGGAAAGGCCAGTCACCATGCGAGTTGCTCGGGGGCCTCTCGGATTCCTCTCCCGTCGATGCTGGCGCCTTATACCTTGTGTGGAGTCGGTGCCGGAACCTGAGAAAACCTCTCCAGTGCTTACATGGACCTTGGGGTACTTCTGGAGTCTCCAAGGTGAGTCAGTCCTCGTTTCTAGTGCATGCATGCACGTGCAATTTCCTCCAGAGCTGTAGCATCAGTGTCACGCTTCCCTTCGCGTGGATCCAGGAATCTGTGGCTTTCCGTGGAGGCTTTCTCACGAGGCTTTGCCACGAGGATTTCCCACGACGTTTACCCACTGGGATGTCCCACGTGCCACCGTGTTGTGAGTCATCCTTGGCTTGAAAGTCGAGGCAGTGCTGGGAAACTGGTTTCCCTGTTATGGACTGAGCATCTTGGGGGACTCTGGGAATGGTGGCACGACCCTGGAGTTCCTCTCGCCTTTCCTGTGGAGAGCGCCTCCTCTTGAGATGCGACGGAACGCCGGGAATTCTTTCCCGACCACGCAGGGAAAGGATCCCTCCGCTCGAGCTAGGAGGCAGAAACGGGTCTCCTCTGGATGTGGGCGCGGACTCTCGTGCTTCCTTTCGAGTGGAGCCGGGTAAGTCAGGGAACTTCTTGAGTTGCAGCAAGGTGTGAAGGACCCTTTGGAAGTTCCAGAGGTTAGGTGTGATTAGCCTCGAGAAGCCTCAGCGGAAATGGTCCCTCATCTCGCCTGGAGGGGAGAACCTCCTGGATTTTCTCGAGTTGCGGCAGGTGCTCTCCACTTACGACGGGGACCTCAGGGACCCGCTCTGGTGGCCTCAGGAAAGGCCAGTCACCATGCGAGTTGCTCGTGGGCCTCTCGGGATTCCTCTCCCCTCGATGCCGGGGCCTAAGACCTTGAGTGGAGTCGTGCCGAAACCTGTGATTCCTCTCCAGTGCTGACATGGATCTTGGGGTACTTCTGGTGTCTCCCCAGGAGAGTCAGTCCTCGTCTCGCAGTGGGGGCATGCACGTGCTCTTTCCTTCCGAGCTGTAGCAGCAGTGTCACGCTTCCCTTCGCGTGGATCAAGGCATCAGGGGCTTTCCTCGAGGCTTTCCCACGAGGCTTTCCCAGGAGGCTTTCCCACAGACTGTCCCACGTGCCACCGTGGTGTGAGTCGATCCTCGGCTTGAAAGTCGAGCAGTCCAGGGAAAACAGGTTTCCCTGGAATGGACTGAGAAATCTGGGGGACTCTGCGAATGTGGCACGACCCTGGAGTTCCTCTCGCCTTTCCTGTGGAGAGCGCCTCCTTTGACTTTGCGACGGGAATGCGGAATTCTTTCCCGAACACGCCGGGAAAGGATCCCTCCTCTCGAGCTAGGAGGCGGAAACGGGGCTCCTCTGGATGTGGGCGGGACTCTCGTGCTTCCTCTCGAGTGGAGACGGGTATTGTCGGGGAACTTCTTGAGTTGCAGCAAGGGTGTGAAGGACCCTTTGGAAGTTCCAGAGGTTAGATGTGATTAGCCTCAGACGCCTCAGGAGAAATGGGCCTCATCTCGCCTGGAGGTGCGAACCTCCTGGATTTTCTCGAGTTGCGGCAGGTGCTCTCGTCTTACGACAGGGACGTCAGAACCCGCTCTGGT
>NW_017208389.1:0-3952 GCF_001704415.2 Capra hircus | reverse complement strand
TCCAAAAGAGCCCCGTTTCCGTCTCCTAACTCGAGAGGTGGGATCCTTTCCCTGCGTGGTCGGCGAAGAATTCCCGGCGTTCCCCGTCGCATTTCAAGAGGAGGCGCTCTCCACAGGAAAGGCGAGAGGAACTCCAGGGGTCGTGCCACCATTCACAGAGTCAACCAAATGTCTCCGTCCATTCCAGGGAAACCTTTTTTCCCTGCACTGCCTCGACTTTCAAGCTGAGGATCGACTCACACCACAGTGGCACGTGGGACAACCCTGTGGGAAAGCCTCGGGGAAAGCCACAGATCCCTTGATCCACGCGAAGGAAGGGTGTCACTACTGCTACAGCACGGGAGGAAAGCGCACGTGCGTGCCCCCACTCGAGACGAGGACTGACTCCCTCTGGGGAGACTCCAGAAGTACCCCAAGATCCATGTCAGCACTGGAGAGGAATCCTCAGGTTCCGGCACTGACTCCACACAAGGTCTTAGGCCCCGGCATCGACGGGAGAGGAATCCCGAGAGGCCCCGAGGAACTCGCAAGGGGAATGGCCTTTCCTGAGGCCACCAGAAGCTGGTCCCTGAGGTCCCCGTCGTAAGTCGAGAGCACCTGCCCCCAACTCGAGAAAATCCAAGAGATTCTCCCTCCAGGCGAGATGAGGCCCATTTCCGCATAGGCGTCTCGAGGCTATTCTCACCTAACCTCTGGAACTTCCAACGGGTTCTTCACACCCTTGCTGCAACTCAAGAAGTTCCCCGACATACCCGTCTCCACTCGAGACGAAGCACGTGAGTCCCGCCTACATCCAGAGGAGCCCCGTTTCCGCCTCCTAGCTCGAGAGGGCGATCCTTTCCCTGCGTGGTCGGGAAAGAATTCCCGGCGTTCCCGTCGCATCTCAAGAGCAGGCGCTCTCCACAGGAAAGGAGAGAGGAACTCCAGGGTCGTGCCACCATTCCCAGAGTCCCCCAGATGTCTCAGTCCATTACAGGGAAACCTGTTTTCCCTGCACTGCGTCGACTTTCAAGACGAGGATCGACTCACACCACAGTCGCACGTGGACAGCCCTGTGGGAAAGCCTCGTGGAAAGCCTCGTGGAAAGCCTCGAGGGAAAGCCACAGATCCATTCATACACAGAAGGGAAGCGGGACACTGCTCTACAGCTCGGAGGAAAGCGCACGTGCATGCCCCCACTCGAACGAGACTGATCCCCTGGGAGACTCCAGAAGTACCCCAAGATCCACGTAAGCACTGGAGAGGAATCCTCAGGTTCCGGCACGACTCCACACAATATCTTAGGCCCCTGCATCGACGGGAGAGGAATCCCGAGAGGTCCCCGAGCATCTCGCATGGGGACTGGCCTTTCCTGAGGCCACCAGAGCGGGTCCTGAGGTCCCGTCGTAAGTCGAGAGCACCTGCCGCAACTCGAGAAAATCAAGGAGGTTCTCCCATCCAGGCGAATGAGGCCATTTTCGCTGAGGCGTCTTGAGGCTAATCACACCTACCTCTGGAACTTACAAAGGGTCTTTCACACCCTTGCTGCAACTCAAGAAGTTCCCCGACATAACCTCTCCACTCGAGTGTAAGCACGAGAGTCCGCCCACATCCAGAGGAGCCCCGTTTCCGCTCCTAGCTCGAGAGGAGGATCCTTTCCCTGCGTGGTCGGGAAAGAATTCCCGGCATTTCCGTCGCATCTCAACAGGAGGCGCTCTCCACAGGAAAGGCGAGAGGAACTCCAGGGTCGTGCCACAATCCCAGAGTCCTCCAGATGTCTCAGTCCATTCCAGGGAAACCTATTTCCAGCACTGCATCGACTTTCAGGCCGAGATCGACTCACACACGGTGCACGTGGACAGCCCTGTGGAAAGCCTCGTGGAAAGCCTGGTGGGAAGCTCGAGGAAAGCCACAGATCCCTTGATCCCGCGAAGGAAGCATGACACTGCTGCTACATCTCGGAGGAAAGCGCACGTGCATGCCCCACTCGAGACGAGGACTGACTCCCCTGGGAGACTCAGAAGTACCCCAAGATCCATGTCAGCACTGGAGAGGAATCCTCAGGTTCCGTCACCGACTCACACAAGTCTTAGGCCCGGCATCGACAGAGAGTAATCCCAAGAGGCCCCGAGCAACTCAATGGGGACTGGCCTTTCTTGAAGCCACCAGTCGGGTCCCTGAGGTCCCCGTCGTAAGTCGAAGCACCTGCCGCAACTCAGAAAATCCAGGAGGTTCTCCCCTGCAGGCGAGATGAGGCCGTTTCCACTGAGGTGTCTCGAGGCTAATCACACCTAACCTCTGGACTTCCAAAAGCCTTCAACCCTTGCTGCAACTCAAGAAGTTCCTGACATACCCGTCTCCACTCGAGAGAAGCACGAGAGTCCCGCCAATCCAGAGGAGCCTGTTTCCGCCTCCTAGCTCGACAGGAGAATCCTTTCCTGCGTGTTCGGAAAAGAATTCCGCGTTCCGTCACATATCAAGGGGGCGCTCTCCACAGGAAAGCGAGAGGAACTCCAGGGTCGTGTCACCATTCCCAGAGTCCCCCAGATGTCTCAGTCCATTCCAGGGGAAGCCTGTTTCCCCGGCACTGCCTCGACTTTCTAACCGAGGATCGACGACTCCACGGTGGCACGTGGGACATCACTGGGGAAAGCCTCAGCCTGGTGGGAAAGCCGTCGTGGGAAAGCCTCATGGGAAAAGCCTCGAGGGAAAGCCACAGATCCCTTGATCCACGCGAAGGGAACCATGACACTGCTGCTGCAGCTCGGGAGAAAGCGCACGTGCATGCTCCCACTCGAGACAAGGACTGACTCCCCTGGGGAGACTCCAGAAGTACTCCAAAATCCATGTCAGCACTGGAGAGGAAACCTCAGTTTCCGGCACCGACTCCACACAAGTTCTTAGGCCCGGCACCGACGGGAGAGGATCCCGAGAGGTCCCCGTGCAACTTGCATGGGGACTGGCCTTTCCTGAGGCCACCAGAGAGGGTCCCTGAGGGCCCCGTCGTAGGTCGAGAGCACCTGCCGCAACTTGAATAAATCCAGGAGGTTCTCCCTTTCAGGCGAGATGAGGACCATTTCTGCTGAGACGTCTCGAGGGCTAATCACACCTAACCTCTGGAAGTTACAAAGCGTCCTTCACACTCTTTCTGCAACTCAAGAATTTCCCCAACATACCCGTCTCCACTCGAGAGGAAGCACGAGAGTCCCGGTCACATCCAGAGGAGCCCCGTTTCCGCCTCCAAGTTCGAGAGAGGGATCCTTTTTCCTGCGCGGTCGGGAAAGAATTCCCGGTGTTCCCGTCGCATCTCAAGAGGAGGCGCTGTCCACAGGAAAAGGCGAGAGGAACTCCAGGGTCGTGCCACCATCCCCAGAGTCCCCAGATGTCTCAGTCCATTCCAGGGAAACCTGTTTTCCTGCACTGCCTCGACTTTCAAGCCGAGGATCGACTCACACCACGGTGGCACGTGGGACAGCGCTGTGGGAAAGCCTGTGGGAAAGCCTCGAGGGAAAGCGACAGATGCTTTGATCCACGCGAAGGGAAGCGTGACACTGCTGCTTCTGGTCGGGAGGAAAGTACACGTGCATGCCCCCACTCGAGACGAGGACTGACTCCCCTGGGGAGACTCCAGAAGTACCCCAAGATCCATGTCAGCACTGGAGAGGAACCCTCACTTTACGGCACCGACTCCACAAAGGTCTTAGGCCCCAGCATCGACGGGAGAGGAATCCCGTGAGTCTCTCCCCGAGCAACTCGCATGGGGACTGGCCTTTCCTGAGGCCACCAGAGCGGGTCCCTGAGGTCCCCGTCGTAGGTCGAGAGCACCAGCAGCAACTTGAGAAAATCCAGGAGGTTCTCCCTTCCAGGCGAGATGAGGACCATTTCCGCTGAGGTGTCTCAAGACTAATCACACCTTACCTCTGGAACTTCCAAAGGGTCCTTCACACCCTTGCTGCAACTCAATAAGATCCCC
>NW_017208388.1:0-3954 GCF_001704415.2 Capra hircus | reverse complement strand
CTATTTTCCCTGCACTGCCTCGACTTTCAAGCGGGGATCGACTCACATGAAGGGGGCACCTGGGACAGCCCTGTGGGAAAGCCTCGTGGGAAAGCCTCGAGGGAAAGCCACAGATCCTTGATCCACGCGAAAGGGAAGCGTGACACTTCTGCTACACTCGGGAGGAAAGCGCACGTGCATGCCCAACTCGAGACGAGGACTGACTCCAGGGGAGACTCCAGAAGTTTCCCAAGATCCATGTCAGCACTGGAGAGGAATCCTCAGGTTCCGGCACCGACTCCACACAAGGTCTTAGGCCCCGGCATCGACGGGAGAGGAATCCCGAGAGGCCCCGAACAAATCGCATGGGGACTGGCCTTTCCTGAAGCCACCAGAGCGGGTCCCTGTTGTCCCATCATAAGTCGAGAGCACCTGCCCAAGTCGAGAAAATCCAGGAGGTTCTCCCCTCCACGCGAGATGAGGCCATTTCCGCTGAGGAGTCTCGAGGCTAATCACACCTAACATCTGGAAATTCCAAAGGTCCTTCACACACTTGCTGCAACTCAAGAAGATGCACAACATACCCGTCTCCACTCGAGAGGAAGCACGATAATCCACCACATCCAGAGGAGCCCCGTTTCCGTTTCCTAGCTCGAGAGGAGGTATCGTTTCCCTGCGTTTTCGGGAAAGAATGCCCGGCATTCCGTCGGGAGAGGAATCCCGAGAGATCCCGTACAACTTGCATGGGGACTGGCCTTTCCTGAGGCACCAGAGCGGGTCCCTGAGGGCCCCGTCGTGGGAGAGCACCTGCCGCAACTTGAGAAAATCCAGGAGGTTCTCCCTTCCAGGCGAGATGAGGACCATTTCCACTGAGGTGTCCAAGGCTAATCACACCTAACCTCTGGACCTTACAAAGGGTCCTTCACACCCTTGCTGCAACTCAAGAAGATCCAAACATACCCGTCTCCACTCGAGAGGAAGCATGAGAGTCCGCCACATTCAGAGGAGCCCCGATTCCCCCTCCTAGCTCGAGAGGAGGGATCCTTTCCCTGTTTGTTCGGGAAAGAATGCCCGGCATTCCCGTCGCAACTCAAGAGGAGGCGCTCACACAGGAAAGGCGAGGGGAACTCCAGGGTCGTGCCACCATTCCCAGAGTCCCCCAGATGTCTCAGTCCATTCCAGGGAAACCTGTTTTCCTGCACTGCCTCCACTTTCAAGCCGAGGATCTCACACCACGGTGGCACGTGGGACAGCCCTGTGGGAAAGCCTCGTGGGAAAGCATCGCGGGAAAGCCTTGAGGGAAAGCCACAGATCCCTTGATCCTCGCGAAGGGAAGCGTGACACTGCTGCTACAGCTCGGGAGGAAAGCTCACTTGCATGCCCCACTCAAGACGACGACTAACTCCCTGGGGAGACTCCAGAAGTACCCCAAGATCCATGTCAGCACTGGAGAGGAATGCTCAGGTTCCGGCACCGACTCCACACAAGTTCTTAGGCACCGGCATAGACGGGAGAGGAATCCTGAGAGGCCCCGAGCAACTCGCATGGGGACTGGCCTTTCCTGAGGCCACTAGAGCGGGTCCCTGAGGTCCACGTCTTAAGTCGAGAGCACCTGCTGCAACTCGAGAAAATCCAGGAGGTTCTCCCCTTCAAGCGAGATGAGGCCCATTTTCGCTGAGGCGTCTCGAGGCTAATCACACCTAACCTCTGGAACTTCCAAAGGGTCCTTCACAACCTTGCTGCAACTCAAGAAGTTCCCCGACATACCCATCTCCACTCGAGAGGAAGCACGAGAGTCCCGGCCACATCCAGAGGAGCCCGTTTCTGCCTCCTAGCTCGAGAGGAGGGATCCTTTCCCTGCGTGGTCGGGAAAGAATTCCCGGCGTTCCCGTCGCATCTGAAGAGGAGGGGCTCTCCACAGGAAAGGCGAGAGGAACTCCAAGGTCGTGCCACCATCCCAGAGACAATCAGATGTCTCAGTCCCTTCCAGGGAAACCTATTTTCCCTGCACTGCCTCGACTTTCAAGCCGGGGATCGACTCACATGAAGGGGGCACCTGGGACAGCCTGTGGGAAAGCCTCGTGGGAAAGCCTCGTGGGAAAGGCGAGGGAAAGCCACAGATCCTTGATCCACGCGAAGGGAAGCGTGACACTTCTGCTACACTCGGGAGGAAAGCGCACGTGCATGCCCCACTCGAGACGAGGACTGACTCCCAGGGGAGACTCCAGAAGTTTCCCAAGATCCATGTCAGCACTGGAGAGGAATCCTCAGGTTCCGGCACGACTCCACACAAGGTCTTAGGCCCCGGCATCGACGGGAGAGGAATCCCGAGAGGCCCCCGAACAAATCGCATGGGGACTGGCCTTTCCTGAAGCCACCAGAGCGGGTCCCTGTTGTCCCATCATAAGTCGAGAGCACCTGCCCCAAGTCGAGAAAATCCAGGAGGTTCTCCCCTCCGAGATGAGGCCCATTTCCGCTGAGGAGTCTCGAGGCTAATCACACCTAATATCTGGAAATTCCAAAGGTCCTTCACACACTTGCTGCAACTCAAGAAGATGCCAACATACCCGTCTCCACTCGAGAGGAAGCACGATAATCCCACCCACATCCAGAGGAGCCCCGTTTCCGTTTCCTAGCTCGAGAGGAGGTATCGTTTCCCTGCGTGGTCGGGAAGGAATTCCCGGCGTTCCCGTCGCATCTCAAGAGAAGGCGCTCTCCACAGGAAAGGCGAGAGGAACTCCAGGGTCGTGCCACCATTCCCAGATTCCCCCAAATGTCTCAGTCCATTCCAGGGAAACCTGTTTTCCCTGCACTGCCTCGACTTTCAAGCTGAGGATCGATTCACACCACGGTGGCACGTGGGACAGCCCTGTGGGAAAGCCTCGTGGGAAAACCTCGTGGGAAAGCCTCCTTGGAAAGCCATAGATCCCTTGATCCACGCGAAGTGAAGCGTGACACTGCTGCTACAGCTCGGGAGGAAAGCGCACGTGCATGCCCCCACTCGAGACGAGGACTGACTTTCCTGGGGAGACTCCAGAAGTACCCCAAGATCCATGTCAGCACTGGAGAGGAATGCTCAGGTTCCGGAACCAACTCCACACAAGATCTTAGGCACCGGCATCGAAGGGAGAGGAATCCTGAGAGGCCCCCGAGCAACTCGTATGGGGACTGGCCTTTCTGAGGCCACCAGAGCGGGTACCAGGGGTCTCCGTCGTAAGTCGAGAGCACCTGCCGCAACTCGAGAAAATCCAGGAGGTTCTCCCCTCCAGGAGAGATGAGGCCCATTACAGAGGCGACTTGAGGCTAATCACATCAAAGATCTGGAACTTCCAAAGGGTCCTTCACACCCTTGCTGCAACTCAAGAAGTTCCCGACATACCCGTCTCCACTCGAGAGGAAGCACGAGAGTCCGCCTACATCGAGAGGAGCCCCGTTTCCGCCTCCTAGCTCGAGAGGAGAGATCCTTTCCTGCGTGTTCGGGAAAGAATTCCCGGCGTTCCCGTCGCATCTCAAGAGAGGCGCTCTCCACAGGAAAGGCGAGAGGAACTCCAGGGTCGTGCCACATTCCAGAGTCCCCCAAGACTCAGTCCGTTCCAGGGAAACCTGTTTTCCCTGCACTGCCTCGACTTTCAAGCCGAGGATCGACTAACACCACGGTGGAACGTGGGACAGCCTGTGGGAAAGCCTCGTGGGAAAGCCTCGAGGGAAAGCCTGCGAGGGAAAGCCACAGATCCGTTGATCCTCGCGAAGAGAATGGTGACACTGCTGCTACAGCCTGGGTGGAAAGCCCACGTGCATGCCCCACTCGAGACGAGACTGACTCCCTGGGGAGACTCCAGAAGTACCCAAGATCCATGTCAGCACTGGAGAGGCATCCTCAGGTTCCGGCAGACTCCACACAAGGTCTTAGTCCCAGCATCGACGGAAGAGGAAACCCGAGAGGCCCTGTGAGGCCCCCGAGCAACTCGCATGGGG
>NW_017208387.1:0-3954 GCF_001704415.2 Capra hircus | reverse complement strand
TCAGAAAACGAAGATCCATGGCCATCCAGTCCAATCACTTCATGACAAATAGGCAGGGAAACAGTGGAAACAGTGGCTGACTTTATATTTGGGGCTCCAAAATCACTGCAGATGGTAATTGCAGCCATGAAATTAAAAGATGCTTACTCCTTGGAAAGAAAGTTATGCAATCTAAATAGCATATTTTAAAAGCAGACATTACTTTGCCAACAAAAGTCCATCTAGTCAAGGCTATGGTTTTTCTAGTGGTCGTGTATGAATGTGAGAGTTGGACTGTGAAGAAAGCTGAGTGCCAAAGAATTGATGCTTTTTAACTGTGGTGTTGGAGAAGACTCTTGAGAGTCCCTTGGACTGCAAGGGGATCCAACAGTCCATCCTAAAGGAGATCAGTCCTGGGTGTTCATTGGAAGGACTGATGCTGAAGCTGAAACTCCAGTACTATGGCCACCTCATGTGAAGAGTTGACTCATTGGAAAAGACTCTGATGCTGGGAGGGATTGGGGACAGGAGGAGAAGGGGATAACAGAGGGTGAGCTGGCTGGATGGCATCACCAACTCAATGGACATGAGTTTGAGTAAACTCCAGGAGTTGGTGATGGACAGGGAGGCCTGGCATGCTGTGATTCATGGGGTGATGAAGAGTCGGACATGACTGAAGGACTGAACTGAATGAAAAAGAAATATTCAAGCCATGAAAAGATTTGTGTGAATCATAAAGGCATATTACTACATTAAAGAAACCAGTCAGAGAAAGTTATGTTCTGTATCGTTCCATCTATTGACATTCTGGAAAAGGCAAAACTATGGAGACGATAAAACGATCAATGATTGCCAAAGGAAGGCTTTTTCATGAAGTCAATGTATGAGTCTATATAATATGAGTCCAATAATAGTATGAGTGATGAAATTTATTATATCATAATAATGGTACAAATCATTATACATTTGTCCAGATGAGTAGAATGTAGAGCACCAAGAGTGTACCCTAAGAAAAGCTATGAATATTTGGTAATTATGATATGTTGGTTCAGGTTTCCCTTTGGAAAAAAAAATATGCCATTTTTTTGAGTGATACTGATAATAAGGGAATCTATGCAAGTTGGAAACAGATGTTATATGTAAAATCTCTTTCCTGCCTCTTAATTTTGTTGTAAACCTTAAAATGCTTTTCAAAAAATAGTCTTAAATAAAAAGACATATACCATTAAGATTGTAAGATTATTAGAATTATAAAATATACAAAATCGTTTGATAATGGTGATCAAATTTAAGGTAAATGATCATTTAATAGAGCATCAAAATGTGTGTTTTAATTAAATTGGTATTAGAGTCATGATCTTAGGATCATCAGAGAGTAACCTGTTAAAGAGGTTAGATTCTAAATCTTGACTCTTGAGATGCTGTATTGATGGATTTTGGATGTTGTATCTAAAATCCTGTGATGGATTTTAGCGAGTTTGTGTTTTATATAGATAACTCAGATGTTGTTTTTGTTTGTTGTTGTTTATTTGCTAAGTCATGTCCAACTCTGTACTAATAAACAACAATTTCTTAGACAAATTTATCAAAAGCTATAAAATTCCAGCTAAACTGGTGGATATTAGAGTCTTATGGCTTTTAACCTATTATTGGGGACAACCCTGAAAATCCACATAGGGACTTTGAGAATCCTGCTGCTTCTGCTGCTAAGTCACTTCAGTCGTGTCCAACTCTTAGCGACCCCATGGACTGCAGCCCACGAGGCTCCTCCGTCCATGGGATTTTCCAGGCAAGAATACGGGAGTGGGTTGCCATTGCCTTCTCCGTTGATAATCTTACCAATGTCATTTAACCACAGGTCCTCATAAACTAATATTGTTAGCTACTATTGAATATAACCAAGTATGTGTCCTCTTTATGACTGCACTGAGAGAAATTGGATAATACTCACTAATTCCTTTAAAGTCTTTCTTGTTTATAAAAACTCTTCTACATGTATATATTGTTTTCCATAGTCAAACTGTGGTTGACGGAGAATTTCTCTATAATTCATTTTATAGAAAAATCCATTTATGGTAGGGGATCACCTCTGTTAGATGAAAGAGCTGGTGGAGTTTAGAGAGAGTTAAAGGACACATTTTGCTTTTCTTCCATCATCCATACACAATTACTGAGGAGGCAAAACCATAAGACTCTTTATCACACTATTAATGCTTATTATCTTTAGGTCTAAGAATAAGAATGGTAGGAGTAGTCTATGTATTTTTTGACCATTGCATTTTCCTAAGAAGTAAACATGAATAGCCTTTGGGTCTGTCTCTGGGTGTTTATGTTTCATTTCATTCTCACAAAAAATATGAAATTTCCTAAGAAATCAGTCTTGGGTTTGTCAAACACTCAAACACAAGTATATCATATGTATTCATAAATAAATGAAAAAAATAAATACAAATAAATGTATATGTATATTCATGTCTATATTTAGAACATACTAAGCACAGCAGACATGTTGTTAAGTTAATTATGGACAAATACTGTCAATAGGAAAAATTTGTAATATACTATGTATCAAATAGAGAGTAATAAAGGTCAAATGAGGTGGAAAAGTTACTTGACATTTCAGAGTGCAAGAAAGAGCATATCTACTTGGTGAGGATTGGTTAAGGGTATATCTGAAGAAGATAAATGAGGAGTTTATTCATAGAGATGACAAGTGGTTACTTTAATCCAAAGAAGAATAAACAAAGACAGTAAATCTGGAAAATATCTAAGGTATTTATGGAGGTAAGCAAATCACTTTGTATGATAAGTGATAGAGAAAATATGTTTTGGGCTCTCGAGGTAAATATAATGCCAGACAATGGACATAACCAACAATTTCCTAGACGTCCAATAAATGCTCGTTTCTTGCTGATCATAAAGAAGACATATTATAACCCTTACCAATTACATAGAGCAGAGTCAGGATTTCCTCTCAAAAGTGGGAAAGAAAGAATAAAAAAAAAAAAAAAAGGCAAGTTGAATTGGGACATATGGGAAACTGGCCTGAATATCAGGAATTTGACTATGTTTATATTCTGTACCTCTCAATTCTGATATATATATTTGCTGTTGCTGTTCAGTCACTAAGTCACATGTGACTCTTTGCAACCCCATGGACTGCCGCACACCAAACTTCCCTGTACTTAACTATCTCCCTGAGTTTTGCTCAAACTTATGTCCATTGAGTTGGTGATGCCATCCCAACCATCTCAATCTCTGCCATCCCCTTTTCCTCCTGCCTTAAATCTTTCCCAACATCAGAATATTTTCCAATGAGTTGTCTCTTTGTATCATGTGGGCAAAATACTAGAGCTTCAGCTTCAGCATCAGTCCTTCCAACGAATATTCAGGGTTGATTTCCTTTAGGATTTGTGGGTTTGATCTTCTTGCTCTCTAAGCAACTCTCAATAATCTTCTCCAGCACCACAATTCAAAAGCATCAATTCTTCAGCACTCAGCCATCTTTATGGTCCAACTCTCACATCTGTGCATGATGACTGGAAAAACCATAGCTTTGACTAGAGAGACTTTTGTCGACAAAGTGGTCTCTGCTTTTTAATATGCTGTCTAAGTTTGGCATAGCTTTTCTTCAAGAGCAAGCATCTTTTTTTTATTTGGCAGTTGCAGTCACCATCCACAGTGACTTTGGAGCTTAAGAAAATAAAATCTAGGATTGGGAGCTCGTATACACCCGTGGCAGATTCATGTCAATGTATGGCAAAACCAATACAGTATTGTAAGTAAATGAAGTAAAAATAAAATTTAAAGTTATAATATCAAAAAAGAAAAGAAAAGAAAATCTGCTACTATTTTGTCTTTACCCTATCTATTGTCAGGAGAGAATGGGACTGGATGCCATGCTCTTTGTTTTTTTGAATGCTGAGTTTTAAACCAGTTTTATTCACTCTCCTCTTTCACTTTCATCAAGGGGAT
>NW_017208386.1:0-3955 GCF_001704415.2 Capra hircus | reverse complement strand
ACATCACTGTGGGAAGCCGTGGGAAAGCCTGGTGGGAAAGCGTCGTGGGAAAGCCTCGTGGAAAGCCTCGAGGGAAAGCCACTGATCCTAGGATACACGGAAAGGGAAGCGTGACACTGCTGCTACAGCTCGGAGGAAGGCGCACGTGCATGCCTGACTCCCTGGGAGACTCCAGCTGTACCCAATCCATGTCTGCACTGGAGAGGAATCCTCAGTTTCCGGCACCGACTACACACAGGCCTTAGGCCAGAGGAATCCCGAGAGGCACCCGAGCAACTCGCATGGGGACTGGCCTTTCCTGAGGCCATTAGAGCGGGTCCCTGAGGTCCCCGTCTTAAGTCGAGAGCACCTGGCCGCAACTCGAGAAAATCCAGGAGGTTCTCCCTCTAGGCGAGATGAGGCCCATTTCCGCTACCGGCGCTCGAGGCTATTCACACCTAACCTCTGGAACTTCCAAAGGGTCCTTCACACCCTTGCTGCAACTCAAGAACTTCCCCGACATACCATCTCCACTCGAGAGGAAGCAGGAGAGTTCTGCCCACATCCAGAGGAGCCCGTTTCCGCCTCCTAGCTCGAGAGGAGGGATCCTTTCCCTGCGTGGTTGGGAAAGAATTCCCGGCGTTCCCGTCACAGCTCAAGAGGAGGCGCTCTCCACAGGAAAGGCGAGAGGAACTCCAGAGTCCTGCCACATTCCCAGAGTCCCCCGGATGTCTCCGTCCATTCCAGGGAAACCTGTTTTCCCTGCACTGCCTCGACTTTCAAGCCGAGGATCGACTCACACCACGGTGGCACGTCGGACAACCCTGTGGTAAAGCCTCGAGGAAAGCCACAGATCCCTTGATCCACGCGAAGGGAAGCGCGACACTGCTGCTACAGCTCGGAAGGAAAACGCACGTTCATGCCCCCACTCGAGACGAGGCCTGACTCCCCTGGGGGACTCTCCAGAAATACCCTCAAGATCCATGTCATCACAGGAGAGGAATCCTCAGGTTCCCTCACTGACTCCACACAAGGTCTTAGGCCCCAGCATCGACAGGAGAGGAATCCCGAGAGGCCCCCGAGCAACTCGCATGGGGACTGGCCTTTCCTGAGGCCACCAGAGCGGATCCCTGAGGTCACCGTCGTAAGACGAGAGCTCCTGCCGCAACTCGAAAAAATCCAGGAGGTTCTCCCCCTCCAGGCGAGATGAGGCCCATTTCTGCTGAGGCGTCTCGAGGCTAATCACACCTAACCTCTGGAAATTCCAAAGGGTCCTTCACACCCTTGCTGCAACACAAGAAGTTCCGCGACATACCGGTCACCACACGAGAGGAAGCACGAGAGTCCCGCTCACATCCAGAGGAGCCCCGTTTTCGTCTCCTAGCTTGAGAGAGGGATACTTTCCCTGCGTGCTCGGGAAAGAATTCCCGGCGTTCCCGTCGCATCTCAAGAGGAGGCGCTCTCCACAGGAAAGGCGAGAGAACTCCAGGGTCCTGCCACCATTCCCAGAGTCCCCAGATGTCTCAGTCCATTCCAGGGAAACCTGTTTTCCCTGCACTGCCTCGACTTTCAAGCCGAGGATCGACTCACACCACTGTGGCACGTGGACAGCCCTGTGGGAAAGCCTCGTGGGAAAGCCTCTTGGAAAGCCTCGTGGGAAAGCCGAAGGAAAGCCACAGATCCCTTGATCCATGCGAAGGGAAGCGTGACACTGCTGCTACAGCTCGGGAGGAAAGCGCACGTGCATGCCCCCACTAGAGACGAGGTCTGACTGCACTGGGGAGAATCCAGAAGTACCCCAAGATCCATGTCAGCACTGGAGAGGAATCCTCAGGTTCCGGCACCGGCTCCACACAAGATCTTAGGCCCCAGCATCGACGGGAGAGGAATCCCGACAGGCCCCCGAGCAACTCGCATGGGGACTGGCCTTTCCTGAGGCCACCAGAGCGGGTCCCTGAGGTCCCCGTCGTAAGTGGAGACACTGTCGCAACTCCAGAAATTCCAGGAGGTTCGCCCCTCCAGGCGAGATGAGGCCCATTTCCGCTGAGGTGTCTCGAGGCTAATCACACCTAATCTCTGCAATTTCCAAAGGGTCCTTCACACCCTTGCTGCAACTCAAGAAGTTCCCCGACATACCCGTCTCCACTCGAGAGGAAGCACAAGAGTCCCGCCCACATCCAGAGGAGCCCTGTTTCCGCCTCCTAGCTCGAGAGGAGGGATCCTTTCCTGCGTGGTCGGAAAGTATTCCCGGCCTTTCCGTCGCATCTCAAGTGGAGCGCTCTCCACAGGAAAGGCGAGAGGAACTCTAGGGTCGTGCCACATTCCCAGAGTGCCACAGATGTCTCAGTCCATTCCAGGGAAACCTGTTTTCCCTGCACTGCCTCGACTTTCAAGCCGAGGATCGACTCACACCACGGTGGCACGTGGACAGCCCTGCCTGTGGGAAAGCCTCGTGGGAAAGCCTCGAGGGAAAGCCACAGATCCCTTGATCCACGCGAAGGGAAATGCAACACTGCTGCTACAGCTCGGGAGGAAAGCGCACGTGCATGCCCCCACTCGATGACGAGGACTGACTCCCCTGGGGAGACTCCAGAAGTACCCCAAGATCCATGTCAGCACTGGAGAGGAATCCTCAGGTTCCGGCAGCGTCTCCACACAAGATCTTAGGCCGCTGGCATCGACGGGAAGAGGAAACCCGAGAGGCTCCCGAGCAACTCGCATGGGGATTGGCCTTTCCTGAGGCCACCAGAGCGGGTCCCTGAGGTCCCGTCGTAAGTCGAGAGCACCTGCCGCAACTCGAGAAAATCCAGGAGGTGTCTCCCCTCCAGGCGAGATGAGGCCCATTTCCACTGAGGCATATCAAGGCTAATCACATCTAACATCTAGAACTTCCAAAGGGTCCTTCACACCCTTGCTGGAACTCAAGAAGTTCCCGACATACCCTCCACTCGAGAGGAAGCACGAGAGTCCCGCCCACATCCAGAGGAGCCCCGTTTCCGCCTCCTAGCTCGAGAGGAGGGATCCTTTCCCTGCGTGGTCGTGAAAGAATTCCCGCGTTCCCGTCGCACCTCAAGAGGAGGAGCTCTCCACAGGAAAAGGCGAGAGGAACTCCAGGGTCGTGCCAACATTCCCAGAGTCCCCAGATGTCTCAGTCCATTCCAGGGAAACCTGTTTTCCCTGCACTGCCTCGACTTTCAAGCCGAGGTTCGACTCACACCACGGTGGCACGTGGGACAGCCCTGTGGCAAACCCTCGTGGGAAAGCCTCGAGGGAAAGCCCCTGATCCTTGATCCACGTGAAGGGAAGCGCGACACTGCTGCTACAGCTCGGAAGGAAAGCGCACGTGCATGCCCCACTCGAGACGAGGACTGACTCCCCTGGGGAGACTCCAGAAGTACCCAAGATCCATGTCAGCACTGGAGAGGAATCCTCAGGTTCCGGCACCTACTCCACACAAGGTCTTAGGCACCGGCATCGACTGGAGAGGAATCCTGAGAGGCCCCCGAGCAATTCGAAAGGGGACTGGCCTTTCCTGAGTCCCACCAGAGCGGGTCCCTGAGGACCCCGTCATAAGTCGAGAGCACCTGCCGCAACTCGAGAAAATCCAAGAGGTTCTCCCTCCAGGCGAGATGAGGCCCATTTCCGCTGAGGCGTCTTGAGGCTAATCACACCTAACCTCTGGAACTTCCAAAGGGTCCTTCACACCCTTGCTGCAACTCAAGAAGTTCCCCGACATACCCGTCTGCACTCGAGAGGAAGCACGAGAGTCCCACCACATCCAGAGGAGCCACATTTCTGCCTCTTAGCTCCAGAGGTGGGATCCTTTCCGTGCGTTTCCGGAAAGAATTCCCGGCGTTCTGGTCGCATCTCAAGAGGAGGCTGTCGACAGGAAAGACGAGGGGGAACTCCAGGGTCGTGACACATTCCTGAGTCCCCAGATGTCTCAGTCCATTCCAGGGAAACCTGTTTTCCCAGA
>NW_017208385.1:0-3955 GCF_001704415.2 Capra hircus | reverse complement strand
ACAAGGTCTTAGGCCCCGGCATAGACGGGAGAGGAATCCCGAGAGGCCCCCGAGCAACTCGCATGGGACTGGCCTTTCCTGAGGCGACCAGAGCGGGTCCCTGAAGTCCCCGTCGTTAGTCGAGAGCACCTGCCGCAACTCGAGAAAATCCAGGAGGTTCTCCCCTCCAGGCGAGATGAGGCCCATTTCCGCTGAGGCGTCTCGAGGCTAATCAAACCTAACCTCTGGAACTTTCAAGGGGTCCTTCACACCCTTGCTGCAACTCAAGAAGTTCCCCGACATACCCGTCTCCACTCGAGAGGAAGCACGAGAGTCCCGCCCACATCCAGAGGAGCCCTGTTTCCGCCTCCTAGCTCGAGAGGAGGGATCGTTTCCCTGCGTGGTCGGGAAAGAATTCCCGGTTCCCGTCGCATCTCAAGAGGAGGCGCTCTCCACAGGAAAGGCGAGAGGAACTCCAGGGTCGTGCAACATTCCCTGAGTCCCCCAGATGTCTGAGTCCATTCCAGGGAAATCTGTTTTCCTTCACTGCCTCGACTTTAAAGCCAAGGATCGACTCACACCACAGTGGTACGTGGGAAAGCCCTGTGGGAAGCCTCGTGGGAAAGCGTCATGGGAAAGTCTAGAGGGAAAGCCACAGATCCCTTGATCCACGAAAAGGGAAGCATGACACTGCTGCTACAGCTCGGGAGGAAATCGCACGTGCATGCCCCCTCTCGAGACAAGGACTGACTCCCCTGGGGAGACTCCAGAAGTACCACAAGATCCATGTCGGCACTTGAGAGGAATCCTCAGGTTCCGTCACTGAGTCCACACAAGGTCTTAGGCCCAGCATCGACGGGAGAGGAATCCCGAGAGGCCCGGGAGAAACTCGCATGGGGACTGGCCTTTCCTGAGGCCACCAGAGCGGGTCCCTGAGTCGCCCGTCGTTAGTCGAGAGCACCTGCCCGCAACTCGAGAAAATCCAGGAGGTTCTCCCCTCCAGGCGAGATGAGGCCCCATTTCGGCTGAGACAACTAGGGGGTAATCAGACTTAAACTCTGGAACTTCCAAAGGGTCCTTCACACCCTTGCTGCAACTCAAGAAGTTCCCCGACATACCCGTCTCCACTCAAGAGGAACCCGAGCGTCCCACCCGTATCCAGAGTGGCCCCGTTTCCGCCTGCTAGCTCGAGAGGAGGTATCCTTTCCCTGCGTGGTCCTGAAAGAATTCCTAGCGTTCCCGTCTCATCTCAAGAGGAGGCGCTCTCCACAGTAAAGGCGAGAGGAACTCCAGTATCAGGCCCCATTCCAGAGTCCCCAGATGTCTCAGTCCATTCCAAGGAAACCTGTTTTCCCTGCACTGCCTCCACTTTCAAGCCGAGGATCGACTCACACCGCGATGGCAGGTTGGACAGCCCTGTGGGAAAGCCCGTGGGAAAGCCTCGTGGAAAGCCTTGAGGGAAAGCCACAGATCCCTTGATCCACGCGTAGGGAAGCGTGACACTGCTGCTACAGCTCGGGAGGAAAGCGCACGTGCATGCCCCCACTCGAGAGGAGGACTGACTCCCCTGGGGAGACTCCAGAAGTACCACAAGATCCATGTCGGCACTGAGAGGAATCCTCAGGTTCCGGCACTGACTCCACACAAGGTCTTAGGCCGGCATCGACGGGAGAGGAATCCCGAGAGGCCCCGAGCAATTCGCATGGGGAGTGGCCTTTTCTGAGGCCCCCAGAGCGGGTCGTTGAGGTCACCGTCGTAAGTCGACAGCAACTGCCCTATCTCGAGAAAATCCAGGAGGTAGTCCCTCCAGGCGAGATGAGGCCCATTTCCGCTGAGGCGACTGGAAGCTAATCACCCCTAATCTCTGGAACTTCTAAAGGGTCCTTCACACCCTTGCTGCAATTCAAAGAAGTTCCCCGACATACCCGGCTCCACTCAAGAGGAAGCACGAGAGTCCCGCCCACATCCAGAGTGGCCCCGTTTCCGCCTCCTAGCTGGAGAGGAGGGATCCTTTCCCTGCGTGGTCGTCAATGAATTTCCGGCGTTCCCCTCGCATCTCAAGAGGAGGCGCTCTCCACAGGAAATGCGAGAGGAACTCCAGGGTCGTGCCACCATTCCCAGAGTCCCCCAGATGTCTCAGTCCATTCCCGGGAAACCCTTTTTCCCTGCACTGCCTCGACTTTCAAGCCCGAGGATCGACTCAACCACGGTGGCACGTGGGACAGCCCTGTGGGAAAGCCTCGTGGAAAGCCTCGTGGGAAAGCCTCGAGGAAAGCCACAGATCCCTTGATACACGCGAAGGAAGCGTGACAGTGCTGCTACTGCTCGGGAGGAAAGAGCACGTGCATGCCCCCACTCGAGACGAGGACTGATTCCCCTTGGAGAGACTCCAGAAGTACCCAAGATCCATGTCAACACTGGAGAGGAATCTTCAGTTTCCGGCACCCACTCCACACAAGATCTTAGGCGCCAGCATCTACGGGAGAGGAATCCCGAGAGGCCCCCGGGGAACTCGCATGGGGACTTGCCTTTCCTGAGGCCATCAGAGCGGTTCCTTGAGGTCCCCGTCGTAAGTCGAGAGCACCTGCCGCAACTCGAGAAAATCCAGGAGGTTTCCCCCTCCAGGCGAGATGAGGCCCATTTCCGCTGAGGTGTCTCGAGGCTAATCACACCTAAACTCTGGAACTTTCCAAAGGGTCCTTCACACCCTTGCTGCAACTCAAGAAGTTCCCCGACATACCCGTCTCCACTCGAGAGGAAGCATGAGAGTCCCGCCCAAATCCAGAGGAGCCCCGTTTCCGCCTCCTAGCTCGAGGGAGGGATCCTTTCCCAGCGTGGTCGGGAAGAATTCCCGGCGTTCCCGTTGCATCTCAAGAGGAGGCTCTCCACAGGAAAGGCGAGAGGAACTCCAGGGTCTGGCCACCATTCCCAGAGTCCCCTGGAAGTCTCAATCCATTCCAGGGAAAGCTGTTTTCCCTGCACTGCCTCGACTTTCAAGCCGAGGATCGACTCACACAACGGTGGCACGTGGGACAGCCCTGTGGGAAAGCCTCGTGGGAAAGCCTCGAGTGAAAGACACAGATCCCTTGATCCACGAAAAGGGAAGCATGACACTGCTGCTACAGCTCGGGAGAAATCGCACGTGCATGCCCCACTCCAGACGAGGACTGATTCCACTGGGGAGACTCCAGAAGTACCCAGATCCATGTCACCTCTGGAGAGGAATCTTCAGGTTCAGGCACCGGCTCCACACAAGTTCTTAGGCCCGGCATCGAAGGGAGAGGAATCCCGAGAGGCCCCGAGCAACTCGCATGGGACTGGCCTTTCCTGAGGCCCCCGAGCGGGTCCCTGTGGCGTTCCCACGAGGCTTTCCCACGAGGCTTTCCCACAAGGCTTTCCACAGGCTGTCCCAGCCACGTGGTTTGTGAGTTCGATCCTCGGCTTGAAAGTCGGGGCAGTGCAGGGAAAACAGGTTTCCCTGGAATGGACTGAGACATCTGGGGAACTCTGGAATGTGGCAGGACCCTGGAGTTCCTCTCGCCTTTCCTGTGGAGAGCGCCTCCACTTGAGATGTGACGGGAACGCTGGAATTCTTTCCCGACCACGCAGGGAAAGGATCCCTCCTCTCGAGCTAGCAGGCGGAAACGGGGCCACTCTGGAATTAGGCACTCTGGAATTAAGCAGTTTCACGCTTCCCTTCGTGTTACTCATGAGTGGAGACCGGTATGTCGGGGAACTTCTTGAGGTGCAGCAAGGGTGTGAAGGACCCTTTGGAAGTTCCAGAAGTTAGGTGTGATTAGCCTCGAGACGCCTCAGCGGAAATGGGCCTCATCTTGCCTGGAGGGGAGAACCTCCTGGATTTTCTCGAGTTGCGGCTGGTGCTCTCGACTTACGACGGGGACCTCAGGGACCCGCTCTGGTGGCCTCAGGAATGGCCAGACCCCATGCGAGTATGCTCGCCTTCCGTCGGATTCCT
>NW_017208384.1:0-3957 GCF_001704415.2 Capra hircus | reverse complement strand
CCCCCCCTGAAACAACACTGTCTTCCCAGAAAAGAGAACGGAGAAGCCATGTGTGTGCCAAAGGAGCAAGATGAACGAACGATGCCACGCCCTCCGAATTTGGGCACACCTGACGCCTCGGAACCCTGGCCTGGCCGATGGGTCCCAGCCGTTCTCGGGTGGAGGGGGGTCAACACATTGGCCGAGAGCCCTTGCCCAGGCCACCCGCAAATCCCCTGAGATGTGATCCGACCACAGGGACCGAGGGCAAACGTACTGCTTGAGGTGCTGGAGAGCCGGACGAAGCCATGGTGGGAGAGGCACACGGGCACGCTGCAGACTGCTGGCCGAGTGGGCGGGACCCAGCAGCTCAGGACTCTGGAGAAGGGAGGCGTCCTCGCGCACCATTGACGTCAATAGGGTTTGGGTGGTAGATGGAGGGGGCCGCCCTGCCTCTTTCCAAGCAGAGACCCTGGACGGAGTCCGTGGAGCGAGTGGGCTTTTCCCGGGGCAACGGCTGTGCCCTGGACCGCCAAGATGCCCGTTGGGGTGGGCGGGCAGTTCGGGGGCTTTGGTTTGTGGGCCCTCCCTCGCAGCAGGGGCGGGGGGTGGGTTCAACCCGCGAGTGGATCAATCAGGGGCCCTCAGCAGTGCCAAGGGAACTCACTGCCCAGGAAACGCCCCTAGGTCCCTTTGAATTGGCCACCAACGCCCCCTTTCCCAGCCTGCCTTGCTCTGAGATTTCCCGCCTTTTCACATTCCACAGGTCCCTGGTCCTCGACTGTCCCCGCTGGCTCCTCCGAGGCATTCCGGGACACCAGACGCTCTCTCCAGCGCCTCCACCTAGATCCCTCGCTGTCCTCGCCTCCGTTTCCCCCATGCCCCCTCCCCAACTCCTCCGTGGGCTCTTGGCATCCTTTCCTACAGCAGTCCCAGAGTGCCACCCGAGGGCTTTGAGTTGCCTGGAGCCAAGGCTCCGGCCAGAGACCTGAGGGGCCAGCGTCTGGACTGGCAGCTAATGCATTTGGGGCTTTTCTCACGTGGAGCCTGAGGCCCGCACCTCCCGCGGGCAACCCCCCAGCGCGAGTGCCCTGGAGATACCCGCCCAAGGGGACAGTGTATCCCCTACTGTGGGGAAGGAGGTTCCTGTTTTCCCTGCACTGGTTCGACTTTCACGCCGAGGATCGACTCACACCATGGTGGCAAGTGGAATAGCCTTGTGGGAAAGCCTCATGGGAAAGACTCCAGGGAAAGCCACAGATTCCTTGATCCACGAGAAGGGAAGCGTGACACTGCTGCTACCACTCGGGAGGAAAGCGCAGTGCATGACCCACTCGAGCCGAGGACTGACGCAAGCTTGGGAGACTCCAGAAGTACGCCAAGATCCATGTCAGCACTGGAGAGGAATCCTCAGGTTCCGGTCCCGACTCCACACAAGGTCTTAGGCCCGGCATCGACCGGAGAGGAATCCTGAGAGGCCCCCTAGCACCTCGCATGGGGACTGGCCTTTCCTGAGGTCACCAGAGCGGGTCCCCTGAGGTCTCCGTCGTAACTCGAGAGCACCTGCCGCAACTCGAGAAAATCCAGGAGGTTCTCCCCTCCAGGCGAGATGAGGCCCATTTCCGCTGAGGCGTCTCGAGGCTAATCACACCTAACCTCTGGAACTTCCAAAGGGTCCTTCACACCCTTGCTGCAAGTCAAGAAGTTCTCCGACATACCCATATCCACTCGAGAGGAAGGACGAGGTTCCCGCCCATATCCAGCGGAGCCCCCGTTTCCGCCTCTAGCTCGAGAAGAGGGATCCTTTCCCTTCGTCGTCGGGAAAGAATTCCGGCTTCCGTCGCATCTCAAGAGGAGGCGCTCTCCACAGGAAAGACGAGAGGAACTCCAGGGCCTTGCCAGCATTCCAAGAGTCCCCCAGATGTCTAAGTCCATTCCAGAAGAAACTGTTTTCCCTGCACTGCCTCGACGTTCACGCCGAGGATCGACTCACACCACCGTGGCACGTGGGACAGCCCTGTTGGAAAGCCTCGTGGGAAAGCCTCAATGGAAAGCGACAGATCCCTTGATCCACACGTCGGCAAGCGTGACACTGCTGCTGCAGGTCGTGAGGAAATGGCAGGTGCATGCCCCCACACGAGATGAGGACTGACTCCCCTGGTGAGACTCCAGAAGTACGGAAAGATTCATGTCAGCACTGGAGAGGCATCCTCAGGGTCTGGCCCCGACTCCACACAAGGTCTTAGGCACCGGCATCGATGGGGAGGAATCCCTAAAGGCCCCCTGGTAACTCGCATGGGGACTGGCCTTTCCTGAGGCCACCAGAGCGGGTCCCTGAGGACCCGTCGTAACTCGAGAGCACCTGCCGCAACTGGTAAAATCCAGGAGGTTCTCCCCTCCAGGCGGGATGAGGCCCATTTCCTCTGAGGTGTCTGGAGGCTCATCACACCTAACCTCTGGAAATTAAAAAGGGTCCTTGCTGCAACTCAAGAAGTTCCCCGACATACCCGTCTCCACACGAGAGGAAGCACGAGGGTCCCGCCCACATTCAGAGGAACCCCGTTTCCGAGATGAAGGATCCTATCCTGCTTAGTCAGGAAAGATTTTTCGGCGTTCCCATGGCATCTCAAGAGCAAGGGTTCTCAAAAGGAAAGGCAAGAGGAACTCCAGGGTCGTGCCACCATTTCAAGAGTCCCCCAGATGTCTCAGTCCATTTCAGAGGAACCCGTTTTCCCAGCACTGCTCGACTTTCACGCCGAGGATCCACTCACACCATGGTGGCATGTGGACAGCCCTGTGAGAAAGCCTCGAGGGAAAGCCACAGATCCCTTGATCCCCGCGACGGGAAGCCTGACACATCTGCTACACTGTCCCTGAGGTCACGGTCGTATGTGGAGAGTACCTGCCGCAACTCGAGAAAATCCAGGAGGTTCTCTGCTCCAGTCGAGATGAGGCCCATTTTCTCTGCGCGTCTCGAGAGTAATCACAACTAAACTCTGGAACTTCCAAAGTGTCCTAAACACCCTTGCTAAAACTCAAGAAGTTCCCGACATACCCGTCTCCACTCCAGAGGAATCACGAGGGTCCGGCAACCGCCAGAGGAGCTCCGTTTCCTCCTCCAAGCTCGAGATGAGGGATCCTTCCCTGCTTCCTCGGAAAGAATTCCCGACATTTCGACGCATCTCAAGAGGAGGCGCGCTGCACAGGAAAGGCGAGAGGAACTCATGGGTCGTGCCACCATTCCAAGAGTCCCCCAGATGTCTCAGTCCATTCCAGAGGATCCTGTTTTCCCTGCACTGCTTCGACTTTCACGCTGAGGATCGACTCACACCTGGTGGCACGTGTGACAACCCCTGTGGGAAAGCCTCGTGGGAAAGCCTCGAGGGAAAGCCACAGATCCTTAATCCACGCGACGGGAAGCGTGACACTGCTGCTACAGCACGGGAGGAAAGCGCACGTGCATGCCCCTACTCGAGACGAGAACTGACTCCCCTGGGAGACTCCAGAAATACCCCAAGATGCATGTCAGCCCTGGAGAGGAATCCTCAGGTTCCGGCCCCGACTCCACACAAGGTCTTAGGCCCTGGCATCGACGGGAGAGGAATAGCGACAGGACCTCTAGCAACTCACATGGGGACTGGCCTTTCCTGAGGTAACCAGAGCGGGTCATGAGGTCCCCGTCGTAGGTCGAGAGCACCTGCCGCAACTCGGTAAAATCCAGGAGGTTCTCCCCTGCAGGTGAGATGAGGCCGTTTCCACTGATGTGTCTCGAGGCTAATCACACGTGAACTCTGGAACTTCTAAAGAGTCTTTCACAGTCATGCTGCAACTCAAGAAGTTCCCCGACATACCCGTCTCCCACTCAAGAGGAAGCACAAGGGTCCCGGCCACATCCAGAGGAGCTCCGTTTCCGGCTCGTAGCTCGAGATGAGGGATCCTTTCCCTACTTGGTCGGGAAAGAATTCCGGCATTCTCATC
>NW_017208383.1:0-3957 GCF_001704415.2 Capra hircus | reverse complement strand
AAGGGAACCTACGTCTCTCACACACTTTCTAGGCACCACGGAGTCAGCCTCTGGGAGTGTGGGGATGCAAACCCCAGCCAGGGGCCCTTGGAACCTGGTGCTCTCCGTGCGGAGCTTTGTCTGGGCGGCCAAGGAACCGCTGAAGGAGCCCTGCTGTTGCCTTCGCTTCCCTCTGACAGAGCTTTCACACTGCTGGAGCCCTTGGCAGTGTGCAACCCACCAGCCCCTAAGCCCTCCTCAAGGACGCTTGGGACCTAAGTGCAAAGGCAAGGCAGGGGTAGAGCTGAAGCCAGGAAGGCGCCAGTGGCGTTTCCGAGCCTCACACAGCCTGCTCCTTCCTGGGGAGGAGCCTTAAAGCAAGGCAAGTCTGCGCAAGGCTCGCCTATGGCAGAGCATCTTGGTGCCAGGAACTCTGCCAGATCGGGCCTCTGAACAGAGCTAGAGATCTGCCTACTGGATCGCACTTAGCTTCGTGTAAGCAGGGATTTCAGCTTGACGGGACTTGCTGCCTCCCTCTTCCCCCGAGGAGGCTCGCTTCCTGCTGGCTGTGCACTCGCCTATCAGGCGGGGGCGCAGGGCTCCTCCAGCAGGTCCTTGCCTCAGGGGCTGCTTCCCCTGAGTTGGGGCTGTGGGCAGGAACCCAGACACGCAGGATCAGGCCCCAACACCTGCACATGTCTCTGCTGGGGAGGAGAGTGCTAGGGAACCTACGTCTGTCATACACTTTCTGGGCACCCAAGGAATCAGCCTCCGGTGTGCGGGGCTGAAACCCCAGCCAGGGGACCTGGGACCTGGTGCTCTCCGTGGGCGCTGAATCTGGGCGGCAAGCAACCGCTGGAAGCCCGCTGCAGTTGCCCTTCCCTTCCCTCTGACAGAGCTCTCACTGCTGGAGCCCTTGCAGTGCAACCCACCAGCCCCTAAGCCCTCCTTAAGGACTGGGACCTAAGTGCAAAGGCAAGGCAGGATTGGAGCTGAGGCAGAAAGGGCCAGTGGCGACTCCCAGCTCCCTGCGCTGCTCCTTCCTGGAGGGCAGCCTAAAAGCAAGGCAAGTCTGGGCAAGGCTAGCCCCCGGCAGAGCAGCCTCGCGCCAGGAACTCTGCCAGATCGGGGCTCTGAGCAGAGCTAGAGCTCTGCCGTACTGGAGGCGCACTTAGCTCCGTGCAAGCAGGGCTTTCACTTGACGGGGCTGGGCTGCCTCCTCTTCCCCCGAGGAGGCTCGCTTCCCTGCTGGCTGTGCACTCGCCTATCAGGCGGGGGCGCAGGGCTCCTCCAGCAGGTCTTGCCTCAGGGGCTGCTTCCCCTGAGTTGGGGCTGTGGGCAGGGAACCCAGACACGCCAGGATCAGGCCCCAACCACCTGCACATGTCTCTGCTGGGGAGGAGAGTGCTAGGGAACCTACGTCTGTCATACACTTTCTGGGCACCCAAGGAATCAGCCTCCGTGTGTGCGGGGCTGAAAACCCCAGCCAGGGGCCCTGGGAGCCTGGTGCTCTCGGTGCGGCGCTGATTCTAGGCGGCTAGAAACCGCTGGAGGAGCCCTGCAGTTGCCCTTCCTTCCCTCTGACAGAGCTCTCACTGCTGAAGCCCTTGGCAGTGTGCAACCCACCACCCCCTAAGCCCTCCCCAACCACGCCTGGCACCTATGTGCAAAGGCAAGGCAGGATTGGAGCTGAGGCAAGGAAGGCACCAGTGGCGTCTCCCAGGCTCGCTCAGACAGCTCCTTCCTGGGAGGGAGCCTAAAAGCAAGGCAAGTCTGGGCAAGGCGAGCCCCGGCGAGCAGCCTCGCGCCAGAAACTCTGCCAGATCGGGGCTCTGAGCAGAGCTAGAGCTCTGCCGTACTGGAGGCCCACTTAGCTCCGTGCAAGCAGGGCTTTCCTCTTGACTGGGCTCGGCTGCCTCCTCTTCTCCCGAGGAGGCTCGCTACACTGCTGGCTGTGCTCTCGCCTATCAGGCGGGCGCGCAGGGCTCCTCCAGCAGGTCTTGCCTCAGGGGCTGCTTCCCCTGAGTTGAGGCTGTGGGCGGGAACCCAGACACGCAGGATAAGGCCCCAACCACCTGCACATGTCTCTGCTGGGGAGGAGAGTGCTAGGGAACCTACGTCTCTCACACACTTTCTAGGCACCCACGGAGTCAGCCTCTGGGAGTGTGGGGATGCAAAACCCAGCCAGGGCCCTTTGGAACCTGGTGCTCTCCGTGCGGAGCTTTGTCTGGGCGGCCAAGGAACCGCTGAAGGAGCCCTGCTGTTGCCCTTCGCTTCCCTCTGACAGAGCTTTCACTGCTGGAGCCTTGGCAGTGTGCAACCCACCAGCCCTAAGCCCTCCTCAAGGACGCTTGGGACCTAAGTGCAAAGGCAAGGCAGGGGTAGAGCTGAAGCCAGGAAGGCGCCAGTGGCGTTTCGAGCCTCACACAGCCTGCTCCTTCCTGGGGAGGGAGCCTTTAAAGCAAGGCAAGTCTGCGCAAGGCTCGCCCTATGGCAGAGGCATCTTGGTGCCAGGAACTCTGCCAGATCGGGCCTCTGAACAGAGCTAGAGATCTGCCGTACTGGAGTCGCACTTAGCTTCGTGAAGCAGGGATTTCAGCTTGACGGGGACTTGCTGCCTCCTCTTCCCCCGAGGAGGCTCGCTTCCCTGCTGGCTGTGCACTCGCCTATCAGGCGGGGGCGCAGGGCTCCTCCAGCAGGTCTTGCCTCAGGGGCTGCTTCCCCTGAGTTGGGGCTGTGGGCAGGAACCCAGACACGCAGGATCAGGCCCCAAACACCTGCACATGTCTCTGCTGGGGAGGAGAGTGCTAGGGAACCTACGTCTGTCATACACTTTCTGGGCACCCAAGGAATCAGCCTCCGTGTGTGCGGGCCTGAAAACCCCAGCCAGGGGACCTGGGAGCCTGGGTGCTCTCCGTGTGGCGCTGAATCTGGGCGGCCAAGCAACCGCTGGAGGAGCCCTGCAGTTGCCCTTCCCTTCCCTCTGACAGAATTCTCACTGCTGGAGCCTTGGCAGTGTGCAACCCACCAGCCCCTAAGCTCTCCTTAAGGAGGACTGGGACCTAAGTGCAAAGGCAAGGCAGGATTGGAGCTGAGGCAAGAAAGGCGCCAGTGGCGACTCCCAGGCTCCTGCTGCCTGCTCCTTCCTGGAGAGGCAGCCTAAAAGCAAGGCAAGTCTGGGCAAGGCTAGCCCCCGGCAGAGCAGCCTCGCGCCAGGAACTCTGCCAGATCGGGGCTCTGAGCAGAGCTAGAGCTCTGCCGTACTGGAGGCGCACTTAGCTCCGTGCAAGCAGGGCTTTCAACTTGACGGGGCTGGGCTGCCTCCTCTTCCCCCGAGGAGGCTCGCTTCCCTGCTGGCTGTGCACTCGCCTATCAGGCGGGGGCGCAGGGCTCCTCCAGCAGGTCTTGCCTCAGGGGCTGCTTCCCCTGAGTTGGGGCTGTGGGCAGGAACCCAGACACGCAGGATCAGGCCCCAAACCACCTGCACATGTCTCTGCTGGGGAGGAGAGTGCTAGGGAACCTACGTCTGTCATACACTTTCTGGGCACCCAAGGAATCAGCCTCGTGTGTGCGGGGCTGAAAAACCCAGCCAGGGGCCCTGGGAGCCTGGTGCTCTCGTGCGGCGCTGATTCTAGGCGGCCTAGAAACCGCTGGAGGAGCCCTGCAGTTGCCCTTCCCTTCCCTCTGACAGAGCTTCACTGCTGAAGCCCTTGGCAGTGTGCAACCCACCACCCCCTAAGCCCTCCCCAACGACGCCTGGCACCTAATGTGCAAAGGCAAGGCAGGATTGGAGCTGAGGCAAGGAAGGCACCAGTGGCGTCTCCCAGGCTCGCTCAGCACAGCTCCTTCCTGGGGAGGGAGCCTAAAAGCAAGGCAAGTCTGGGCAAGGCGAGCCCGGCCGAGCAGCCTCGCGCCAGAAACTCTGCCAGATCGGGGCTCTGAACAGAGCTAGAGATCTGCCCGTACTGGAGTCGCACT
>NW_017208382.1:0-3957 GCF_001704415.2 Capra hircus | reverse complement strand
TCTCATGCTTCCTCTCGAGTGGGAGACGGGTATGTTTGGATCTTCTTGTGTTGCAGCAAGGGTGTGAAGGACCCTTTGTAAGGTCCAGAGGTTAGGTGTGATTAGCCTTGAGACACCTCAGTGGAAATGGTCCTCATCTCGCCTGGAAGGAGAACCTCCTGGATTTTCTCAAGTTGCGGCAGGTGCTCTCGACCCACGACGGGGCCCTCAGGGACCCGCTCTGGTGGCCTCAGGAAAGGCCAGTCCCCATGCAAGTTGTACGGGACCTCTCGGATTCCTCTCCCGACGATGCCGGGGTAAAATCTTGTGTGGAGTCGGTTCCGGAAGCTGAGCATTCTTCTCCAGTGCTGACAAGGGATCTTGGGGTAGTTCTTAAGTCTCCCCAGGGAAGTCAGTCCTCGTCTCGAGTGGGGGCATGCACGTGTACTTTCCTCCCGAGCTGTAGCAGCAGTGTCACGCTTCCCTTCGCGTGGATCAAAGGATCTGTGGCTTTCCCTCGAGGCTTTCCCACGACGCTTTGCCACAGGGCTGTCCCACGTTCCACCGTGGTGTGAGTCGATCCTTGGCTTGAAAGTCGAGGCAGTGCAGGGAAAACAGTTTTCCCTGGAATGGACTGAGACATTTGGGGACTCTGGGAATGGTGGCACGACCCTGGAGTTCCTCTCGCTTTTCCTCTGGAGATCGCCTGCTCTTGAGATGCGAAAGGAACGCCGGGAATTCTTTCCGACCACGCAGGGAAAGGATCCTCCTCTCTAGCTAGGAAGCGGAACCGGGGCTCCTCTGGATGTGGGCGGGACTCTCGTGCTTCCTCTCGAGTGGAGACGGGTAAGTCGGGGAACTTCTTGAGTTGCAGCAAGGGTGTGAAGGACCCTTTGGAAGTTCCAGAGGTTAGGTGTGATTAGCCTCTAGACGCCTCAGCGGAAATGGGCCTCATCTGGCCTGGAGGGGAGAACCTCCTGGATTTTCTCAAGTTGCGGCAGGTGCTCTCGACTTACGACGGGGACCTCAGGGACCCGCTCTGGTGGCTTCAGGAAAGGACAGTCCCCATGCGAGTTGCTCGGGGCCTCTCGGGATTCCTCTCCCGTCGATGCCGGTGCTTAAGACCATGCGTGGAGTCGGTGCCGGAACCTGAGGATTCCTCTCCAGTGCTGACATGGATTTTGGGGTACTTCTGGAGTTTTCCGGCGGGTAGTCCGTCCTCGTCTCGAGTGGGGGCATGCACGTTCGCTTTCCTCCCGAGCTGTAGCAGCAGTGTCACGCTTCCCTTTGCGCGGATCAAGGGATCTGTGGGTTTCCCTCGAGGCTTTCCATGAGGCTTTCCCACGAGGCTTTCCCATAGGGCTGTCCCGCGTGCCACCGTGGTGTGTCTCGATCCTCGGTTTGAAAGTCGAGGCAGTGCAGGGAAAACAGGATTCCCTGGAATGGACTGAGACTTCTGGGGGCTCTGGGAATGGTGGCATGACCCTGGAGTTCCTCTCGCCTTTCCCCTGGAGAGCGCCTCCTCTTGAGATGCGACGGGAACGCCGGGAATTCTCTCCCGAACACGAAGGTAAAGGATACCTCCTCTCGAGCTAGGAGGCGGAAACGGGGCTCATCTGGATGTGGGCCGGACTCTCGTGCTTCCTCTGGAGTGGAGATGGGCATGTCGGGGAACTTGTTGAGTTGCAGCAAGGGTGTGAAGGACCCTTTGGAATTTCCAGAGGTTAGGTGTGATTCGCCTCCAGACGCCTCAGCGGAAATGGGCCTCATCTCGCCTGGAGGGGAGAACCTCCTGGATTTTCTCGAGTTGCGGCAGGTGATCTCGACAAACGACGGGGACCACAGGGACCCGCTCTGGTGGCCTCAGCAAAGGCCAGTCCCCGTGCGAGTTGCTAGGGGGCTTCTCGGGATTCCTCTCCTGTCGATGCCGGGGCCTAAGACCTTGTGTGGAGTCGGTGGCGAACCTGAGGATTCCTCTCCAGTGCTGACATGGATCTTGGGGTACTTCTGGAGTCTCCCCAGGGGAGTCAGTCCTTGTCACGAGTTGGGGCATGAACGTGCGCTATCCTCCCGAGGAGTAGCAGCAGTGTCACTCTTCCCTTCGCATGAATCAAGGGATCTGTGGCTTTCCCTCTTGGCTTTCCCATCAGGCTTTCCCACAGGGCTGTCCCACGGGCCACCGTGGTGTGAGTCGATCCTCGGCTTGAAAGTCGAGGCTTTGCAGGGAAAACAGGTTTCCCTGGAATGGACTGAGACATCTGGGGGACTCTGGGAATGGTGGCACAACCCTGGAGTTCCTCTCGCCTTTCCTGTGGAGAGTGCCTCCTCTTGAGATGCGACGGGAACGCCAGGAATTCTCTCCCGACCACGCAGGGAAAGGATCCCTCCTCTCGATCTAGGAGGCGGAAACGGCGCTCCTCTGGATGTTGGCAGGACTCTCGTGCTTCCTCTCGAGTGAAGACGGGTATGTCCGGGAACTTCTTGAGTTGCAGCAAGGGGGTGAGGACCCTTTGGAAGTTCCAGAGGTTAGGTGTCATTTCCTTGACACGCCTCAGCGGAAATGGGCCTCATCTCGACTGGAGGGGAGAACCTCCTGGATTTTCTCGAGTTGCGGCAGGTGCTCTCGACTTACGCCGGGGACCTCAGGGACCCGCTCTGGTGGCCTCAGGAAAGGCCAGTCCCCCTGCGAGTTGCTCGGGGGGCCTCTCGGATTCCTCTCCCGACGATGCCGGGGCCTAAAATCTTGTGTGGAGTCGGTTCCGGAAGCTGAGCATTCTTCTCCAGTGCTGACAAGGATCTTGGGGTAGTTCTTAAGTCTCCCCAGGGAAGTCAGTCCTCGTCTCGAGTGGGGGCATGCACATGTACTTTCCTCCCGAGCTGTAGCAGCAGTGTCACGCTTCCCTTCGCGTGGATCAAGGGATCTGTGGCTTTCCCTCGAGGCTTTCCCCGAGGCTTTGCCACAGGGCTGTCCCACGTTCCACCGTGGTGTGAGTCGATCCTTGGCTTGAAAGTCGAGGCAGTGCAGGGAAAACAGTTTTTCCCTGGAATGGACTGAGACATTTGGGGGACTCTGGGAATGGTGGCACGACCCTGGAGTTCCTCTCGCTTTTCCTCTGGAGATCGCCTGCTCTTGAGATGCGAAAGGGAACGCCGGAATTCTTTCCCGACCACGCAGGGAAAGGATCCCTCCTCTCGAGCTAGGAAGCGGAACCGGGGCTCCTCTGGATGTGGGCGGGACTCTCGTGCTTCCTCTCGAGTGGAGACGGGTAAGTCGGGGAACTTCTTGAGTTGCAGCAAGGGTGTGAAGGACCCTTTGGAAGTTCCAGAGGTTAGTGTGATTAGCCTCTAGACGCCTCAGCGGAAATGGGCCTCATCTGGCCTGGAGGGGAGAACCTCCTGGATTTTCTCAAGTTGCGGCAGGTGCTCTCGACTTACGACGGGGACCTCAGGGACCCGCTCTGGTGGCTTCAGGAAAGGACAGTCCCATGCGAGTTGCTCGGGGCCTCTCGGGATTCCTCTCCCGTCGATGCCGGTGCTTAAGACCATGGCGTGGAGTCGGTGCCGGAACCTGAGGATTCCTCTCCAGTGCTGACATGGATTTTGGGGTACTTCTGGAGTTTTCCCGGGTAAGTCCGTCCTCGTCTCGAGTGGGGCATGCACGTTCGCTTTCCTCCCGAGCTGTAGCAGCAGTGTCACGCTTCCCTTTGCGCGGATCAAGGGATCTGTGGCTTTCCCTCGAGGCTTTCCCATGAGGCTTTCCACGAGGCTTTCCGTACTGTCCCGCGTGCCACCGTGGTGTGTCTCGATCCTCGGTTTGAAAGTCGAGGCAGTGCAGGAAAAACAGGTTTTCCCTGGAATGGACTGAGACATCTGAGGGACTCTGGGAATGGTGGCACGACCCTGGAGTTCCTCTCGCCTTTCCTGTGGAGAGCGCCTCCTCTTGAGATGCGACGGGAACGCCGGGAATTCTCTCCCGAC
>NW_017208381.1:0-18055 GCF_001704415.2 Capra hircus | reverse complement strand
AGGAAGCTACGGAGAGTCCGCCCACATCCAGAGGAGCCCCGTTTCCGCCTGCACCCTAGCTCGACGAGGAGGGATCTCTTTCCTCTGGTCGTTCGGAAAAGAATCCCGGCGTTCCCGCGAATCCAAAAGGGAGCGCTCTCCACAGGAAAGGCGAGAGGAACTCCAGGGTCGTGCCACCATTCCCAGAGCTCCCCAGATGTCTTCAGTCCATTCGCAGGGAAACCTGTTTTCCCTGCATGCCTCGACTTTCAAAGGCCGAGGATGACGACTCACACCAGGGTGGCACGTGGCCAGCCGTGGTGGGAAAGCTCGTGGGAAAGCATCGTGGGAAAGCCTCGAGGAAAGCGCACAGATCCGCTTGATCCACGCGAAGGGAAGCGTGACACTGCTGCTACAGCTCGTGGGAGAAAGCGCACGTCCATGCCCCCACTCAGAGAACGAGGACTGACTCCCGGGGAGACTCGGAATACCCCAAAGATCCATGTCACACTGGGAGAGGAATCCTCAGGTTCGCGCAACGACTCCACACAAGATCTTAGGCCCGGCATCGAGGGATGAGAATCCGAGAGGCCCGAGCAACTCGCATGGGGACTGGCCTTTCCTGAGGCCACGACCAGATCGGTCCCTGAGGTCCCGTCGTAAGTCGAGAGCACCTGCCGCAACTCGAGAAAATCGCAGGAGGTTCTCTCCCTCCAGGCGAGATGAGGCCCATTTCCGCTGAGCTTCTCGAGGCTAATCACACCTAACTTGGAATTCAAAAGGGTCTTCCACCCTTGCCTCCAAACTCAAGAAGTTCCCGACATACCCGCTCACTCAGAGGAAGCAAGAGAGTCCCGGCCCACATCCAGAGGAGCCCGCGTTTCCGCTCTCCTAGCTGAGAGGAGGGTTCCTTTCCCTGGTCGTGCTCGGAAAGAATTCCCGCGCTTCCGTCGCCACTCAAGAGGAGGCGCTCTCCACACGGAAGGGAGAGGAACTCCAGGGTCGTGCCACGATTCCCAGAGTCCCCAGATGTCTCAGTCCCCATTCCAGGGGAAATGTCTTTCTGTCACTGCCTCGACTTTCAAGCCGGGATCGACTCACATCCAACGGTGGCACGTGGGACAGAGCCCTTGGAAAGCCTCGTGGGAAAGCTCGTGGAAAGACTCGAGGGAAAGCCACAGATTCCTTCAATCCACGCGAAAGGGAGCGTGGACACTCTCGAGTGGAGACGGGTATGTCGAGAACTTCTTGAGTTGCAGCAAGGGTGTGAAGGACCCGTTGGAAGTTCCAGAGGTTAGGTGTGATTAGCCTCGAGACGCCTCAGCGCAAATGGACCTCATCTTGCCTGGAGGGGAGAACCTCCTGGATTTTTCTCGAGTTGCGGCAGGTGCTCTCGACTTACGACGGGGAACACAGGGACCCCCCTCTGGTGGCCTCAGGAAAGGCCAGTCCCCATGCGAGTTGCACGGGGCCCTCTAGGGATTCCTCTCCCGTCGATGCCGGGCCCTAAGACCTTGTGTGGAGTCGGTGCGAACCTGAGGATTCCTCTCCAGTGCTGACATGGATCTTGGGTACTTCTGGAGTCTCCCCAGGGGAGTCAGTCCTCCTCTAAGTGGTGGCATGCACGTGCGCTTTCCTCCCGAGCTGTAGCAGCAGTGTCACGCTTCCCTTCGCGTGGATCAAGGGATCTGTGGCTTTCCTCCAGGCTTTCCCAGGAGGCTTTTCCACGATGCTTTCCCACAGGGCTGTCCACGTGCCACCGTGGTGTGAGTCGATCCTCGGCTTGAAAGTCGAGGCAGTGCAGGGAAAACAGGTTTCCCTGGAATGGACTGAGAAATCTGGGGGACTCTGGGAATGGGGGAACGACCCTGGAGTCCTCTCGCCTTTCCTGTGGAGAGTGCCTCCTCTTGAGATGCAACGGAAACGCCAGAAATTCTTTCCCGAACACGCAGGGAAAGGATCGCTCCTCTCGAGCTAGGAAGCTGAAACGGGGCTCCTCTGGATGTGGGCGGGACTCTCGTGCTTCCTCTCGACTGGAGACGGGTATGTCGGGGAACTTCTTGAGTTGCAGCAAGGGTGTGAAGTACCCTATGGAAGTTCCAGAGGTTAGGTGTGATTAGCCTCCAGACGCCTCAGCAGAAATGGGCCTCATCTCGCCTGGAGGGGAGAACCTCTTGGATTTTCTCGAGTTGTGGCAGGTGCTCTCGACTTACGACGGGGACCTCAGGGACCCGCTCTGGTGGCATATCGAAAGGACGGTCCCCATGCGAGTTACTCGGGGGCCTCTAGGGATTCCTCTCCCGTCGATGCCGGAGCATAAAACCTTGTGTGGAGTAGGTGGCGGAACCGGAGGATTCCTCTCAGTGCTGACATGGATCTTGGGTACTTCTGGAGTCTCCCCAGGGGAGACAGTCCTCGTCTCGAATGGGGGCATGAACGTGCGCTTTCCTCCGAGCTTTAGCAACAGTGTCGCGCTTTCCATTCGCGAGTATCAAGTGATCTGTGGCTTTCCCAAGAGGCTTTCCCACGAGGCTTTCCCACGAGCTTTCCACAGGGCTGTCCCACGTGCCACCGTGGTGTGAGTCGATCCTCGGCTTGAAAGTCGAGGCAGTGCAGGGAAAACAGGTTTCCCTGGAATGGACTGAGACATCTGGGGGCTCTGGGAATGGTGAACGACCCTGGAGTTCCTCTCGCCTTTCCTGTGGAGAGCGCCTCCTCTTGAGATGCGACGGGAACGCCGGGAATTTCTTTCCCAACCACGCAGGGAAAGGTATCCCTCCTCTCTGAGCTATGGAGGCGGAAACGGGGTCTCCTCTGGATGTGGGCGGGACTCTCGTGCTTCCTGCTCGAGTGGAGACGGGCATGTTGGGAACTTTGAGTTGCAGCAAGGGTGTGAAGTGACCCTTTGGAAGTTCCAGAGTTTAGGTGTGATTAGCCTCGAGACGCCCTCAGCGGAAATGGGCCTCATCTCGCCAGGAAAGGAGAACCTCCTGGATTTTCTCGAGTTGCGCAGGTGCTCTCGACTTAGCGACGGTGACATCAGGGACCCGCCTCTGTGGCCTCACGGAAAGGCAAGTCCCCATGCGAGTTGCTCCATGGGTCTCTCGGGATTCGTCTCCCGTCGATGCCGGGGCCTAAGATCTTGTGTGGAGTCTGTGCCGAGAAACCTGAGGATTCCTCTCCAGTGCTGACATGTATCTTGGGGTGTTTCTGGAGTCTCCCCAGGGGAGTCAGTCCTCGTCTCGAGTCGGGGCATGCACGTGCGCTTTCCTCCGAGCTGTAGCAGCAGTGTTGAGCTTCCCTTCGCGAGGATCAAGGGATCTGTGGCTTTCCCTCGAGGCTTTCCCACGACGCTTTTCCACGACGCTTTCCCACAGGACTGTCCCACGCTGCCACCTTGGTGTGAGTCGAACCTCTTCTTGAAAGTCGAGGCAGTGCAGGGAAAACAGGTTTCCCTGGAATGGACTAAGACATCTGTGGGACTCTGGGAATGGTGGCACGACCCTGGAGTTCCTCTCGCCTTCCCTGTGGAGAGCGCCCCTCTTGAGATGCGATGGGAACGCCGGGAATTCTTTCCCGACCACGCAGGGAAAGGATCCCTCCTCTCGAGCTAGGAGTCGGAAACGGGGCTCCTCTGATGTGGGCGGGACTTCTCGTCTTCCTCTGGAGTGGAGACTGGTATGTTGGTGATCTGCTTGAATTGCAGAAAGGGTGTGAAGGACCCTTTGGAAGTTCCAGAGGTTAGGTGTGATTAGCCTCTGAGACGAACCTCAGTGGAAATGGGCCTCATCTCGCCATAGAGGGGAGAACCTCCTGGATTTTCTCAGAGTTGTCGGCAGGTGCTCTCGACTTACTGACGGGGAACCTCAGGGACCCGCTCTGGTGGCCTCAGGAAAGGTCAGTCCCCATGCGAGTTTGCTCGGGGTCCTCTCGGGATTCCTCTCCCAGTCGATGCCAGGGCCTAAGACCTTGTGTGGAGTCGGTGTCGGAACCTGAGGATTCCTCTCCAGTTCTGACATGGATCTTGGGGTACTTCTGGGAGTCTCCCCAGGGAGTCAGTCCTCGTCTCGAGTGGGGCATGCACGTGCACTTTCCTCCCGAAGCTGTAGCAGCAATGTCACGCTTCCCTTCGCGATGTATCCATAGGATCTAGTAGCTTTCCTCCGAGGCTTTCAAGCGAGGCTTTCCCACGACGCTTTCCCCACTAGGCTTTCCCACAGCGCTGTCCCTACGTGCCACCGTGGTGTGCAGTCGATCCTCGGTCTTGAAAGTCTGAGTCAGTGCCAGGGAAAACAGGCTTCCGTGGAATGGACTGAGAACATCTGGGGGATCTGGGAATGGTGGCAACGACCCTGGAGTCCTCTCGCCTTTCCTGTGGAGGAGCGCTCCCTCTTGAGATGTGACGGGAAACGCCGGGAATTCTTTCCCGACCACGCAGGGAAATGGATCCGCTCCTGTCTCGAGCTAGTGAGGCGCAAACGGGGCTCCATCTGGATGTGGGCGGGACACTCGTGCTTCCTCTCGAGTGGAAACGGGTATGTCGGGGAACTTCTTGAGTTGCAGCAAGAGTGTGAAGGACGCCTTTGGTAACTTCCAGAGGTTAGGTGTGATTAGCCTCCGAGACGCCTCAGCAGAAATGGTCCTCATCTCGCCTGGAAAGGGAGAACCTCCTGGATTTATCTCAAGTTGCGGCAGGTGCTCTCGACTTACGACGGTGCACCTCAGGGACCCTGCTCTGGTGGCCTCAGGAAAGGCCAGTCCCCATGCGAGTTGCACCGGGGACCTCTCGGGATTTCCTCTCCCGTCGATGCCGGGGCCATAAGAACCTTGTGTGGAGTCGGTGGCAGGAACTGAGGTATTCCTCTCCAGTGCTGACATGGATTTTGGAGTACTTCTGGAGTCTCCCCAGGGGAGTCAGTCCTTCGTCTCGAGTGGGAGCATGCACGTGCGCTTTCCTCCCGAGCTGCAGCAGCAGTGTCATGCGTTCCCTTCGCGTGAGATCAAGGTGATCTGTCAAGGCTTTCCCTCGAGGCTTTCCCAAAGGGCTGTCCCACGTGCCACCGTGGTGTGAGTCGATCCTCGTCCTTGAAAGTCGAGGCAGTGTAGGGAAAACAGGTTTCCCTGGAATGGACTGAGACATCTGGGGGACTCTTGGAATGGTGGCACGACCCTGGAGTTCCGCTCGCCTTTCCTGTGGAGAGCGCCTTCTCTTGAGATGCGACAGGAACGCTGGGAATTCTTTCCCAACCACGCAGGGATTGGATCCCTCCTCTCGAGCTTGGAGGCGGAAACGGGGCTCCTCTCGATGTGGGCGGGACGCTCGTGTTCCTCTCGAGTGGCGACGGGTATGTCGAGAAATTTCTTGAGTTGCAGCAAGGGTGTGAAGGACCCTTTGGAAGTTCCAGACGTTAGGTGTGATTAGCCTCGAGACGCCTCAGCGGAAATGGGCCTCATCTCACCTGGAGAGGAGAACCTCCTGGATTTTCTCGAGTTGCGGCAGGTGCTCTCGACCTACGACCGGGACGTCAAGTACGCGCTCTGGTGGCCTCAGGAAAGGCCAGTCCCCTTGCGAGTTGCTCGGGGATCACTCGGGATTCCTCTCTCGTCGATGCCGGGGCCTAAGACCTTGTGTGGAGTCGGTGCCGGAACCTGAGGATTCCACTCCAGTGCTGACATGGATCTTGGGGTACTTCTGGAGTCTCCCCAGTGGAGTCAGTCCTCGTCTCGAGTGGGGGCATGCACGAGCGCTTTTCTCCCGAGCTGTAGCAGCAATGTCACACTTCTATTCGCATGGATCAAGGGATCTGTGGCTTTCCCTGGAGGCTTTCCCACAAGGCTTTCCCACGAGGATTTCCCACAGGGCTCTCGCACGTGCCACCGTGGTGTGAGTCGATCCTCGGCTTGAAAGTCGAGGCAGTGCAGGGAAAACAGGTTTCCCTGGAATGGACTGAGAAATCTGGGGGACTCTGGGAATGGGGGAACGACCCTGGAGTTCCTCTCGCCTTTCCTGTGGAGAGTGCCTCCTCTTGAGATTCAACAGGAACGCTGGAATTTCTTTCCCGACCACGCAGGGAAAGGATCCCTCCTCTCGAGCTAGGAGGCGGAAACGGGGCTCCTCTGGATGTGGGCGGAACTCTCGTGCTTCCTCTCGAGTGGAGACGGGTATGTCGGGAAACTTCTTGAGTTGCAGCAAGGGTGTGAAGGACCCGTTGGAAGTTCCAGAGGTTAGGTGTGATTAGCCTCGAGACGCCTCAGCGCAAATGGACCTCATCTTGCCTGGAGGGGAGAACCTCCTGGATTTTCTCGAGTTGCGGCAGGTGCTCTCGACTTACGACGGGGAACACAGGGACCCCCTCTGGTGGCCTCAGGAAAGGCCAGTCCCCATGCTAGTTACTCGGGGCCTCTCGGGATTCCTCTCGCGTCGATGCCGGGGCCTAAGACCTTGTTTGGAGTCGGTGCCGGAACGTGAGGATTCCTCTCCAGGGCTGACGTGGATCTTGGGGTACTTCTGGACTCTCCTCAGGGTAGTCAGTCCTCGTCTCGAGTGGGGGCATGCACGTGCGCTTTCCTCCCGAGCTGTAGCAGCAGTGTCACACTTCCTTTCGGGTTGATCAAAGCAACTGTGGCTTTCCCTCGAGGCTTTCCCACGAGGCTTTCTCTCGAGTCTTTCCAACGAGGCTTTCCCACAGGGCTGTCCCACGTGCCCCCGTGGTGTGAGTCGATCCTTGGCTTGAAAGTCGAGGCAGTGCAGGGAAAACAGGTTTCCCTGGAATGGACTGAGACATCTGGGGGACGCTGGGAATGGTGGCCCGACCCTGGATTTCCTCTCGCCTTTCCTGTGGAGATCGCCTCCTCTTTAGATGCGCCGGGAACACAGGGAACTCTTTGCCGATCACTGAGGGAAAGGATCCCTCCTCTCGAGCTAGGAGGCGGAAACGGGGCTCCTCTGGATGTGGGCGGGACTCTCGTGCTTCCTCTCGAGTGGCGACGGGTATGTCGGGGAACTTCTTGAATTGCAGCAAGGGTGTGAAGGACCCTTTGAAAGTTCCAAATGTTAGATGTGATTAGCCTCGAGACGCCTCAGCGGAAATGGGCCTCATCTCAAATGGAGGGGAGAACCTCCTGGATTTTCTCGAGTTGCGGCAGGTGCTCTCGATTTACGACGGGGACCTCAGGGACCCGCTCTGGTGGCCTCAGGAAAGGCCAGTCCACATGGGAGTTGCTAGGGGGCCTCTCGGGATTCCTCTCCCGTCAATGCCGGGGCCAAAGACCTTGTGTGGAGTCGGTGCCGGAACCTAAGGATTCCTCTCCAGTGCAGACATGGATCTTGGGGTTCTTATGTAGTCTCCCCAGGGGAGTCAGTCCTCGTCTCGAGTGGGGGCATGCACGTGCGCTTTCCTCCCGAGCTGTAGCAGCAGTGTCGTGCTTCTCTTCGCGTGGATCAAGGGATCAGGGCCTTTCCCACGACGCTTCACATAGGGCTGTCCCACGTGCCACCGTGATGTGAGTCGATCCTCGGATTGAAAGTCGAGGCAGTGCAGGGAAAACAGGTTTCCCTGAAATGGACGGAGACAGCTGGTTGACTCTGGGAATGGTGGCACGACGCTGGAGTTCCTCTCGCCTTTCCTGTGAAGAGCGCCTCCTCTTGAGATTCGACGGGATCGCCGGGAATTCTTTCCGACCACGCAGGGAAAGGATCCCTCCTCTCGAGCTAGGAGTCGGAAAGGGGGCTCCTATGGATGTTGCCGGGACTCTCGTGCTTCCTCTCAAGTGGAGACGGGTATGTCGGGGAACTTCTTGAGTTGCAGCAAGGGTGTGAAGGACCCTTTGGAAGTTCCAGAGTTTAGGTGTGATTAGCCTCGAGACGCCTCAGCTGAAATGGACCTCATCTCGCCTGGAGGGGAGAACCTCCTGGATTTTCTCGAGTTGCGGCAGGTGCTCTCGACTTACGACGGGGACCTCAGGGACCCGCTCTGGTCGCTTCAGGAAAGGCCAGTCCCCTTGCGAGTTGATCGGGGGCCTCCTGGGGGCCTCTCGGGTTTCCTCTCCCGTCGATGCTGGGGCCTAAGACCTTGTGTGGAGTCAGTGCTGTAACCTGAGGATTCCTCTCCAGTGCTGACATGGATCTTGGGGTTCTTCTGGAGTCTCCCCAGGGGAGTCAGTCCTCATCTCGAGTGGGGGCATGCACGTGCGCTTTCCTCCCGAGCTGTAGCAGCAGTGTCACGCTTCCCTTCGCGTGGATCAAGGTATCTGCGGCTTTCCCTCGAGGCTTTCCCACGAGTCTTTTCCACGAGGCTTTCTCACGAGACTTTCCCAAAGGGCTGTCCCACGTGCCACCGTGTTGTGTGTCGATCCTAGGCTAGAAAGTCGAGGCAGTGCAGGAGAAACAGGTTTCCATGGAATGGACTGAGACATCTGGGGGCCTCTGGGAATGGGTTCACGAATCTGGAGTTCCTCTCGCCTTTCCTGTGGAGAACGCCTCCTCTTGAGATGAGACGGGAACTCCGGGAATACTTGACCGACCACTCAGTGAAAGGATCCCTCCTCTCGAGCTAGGAGGGGGAAACGGGGCTCCTCTGGATGTGGGCGGGACTCTCGGGCTTCCTCTCGAGTGGAGACGGGTATGTGGGGGAGCTTCTTGAGTTGCAGCAAGGGCGTGAAGGACCCTTTGTAAGTTCCATAGGTTAGGTGTGATTAGCCTCGAGACGCCTCAGCGGTAATGGGCCTCATCTCGCCTGGAGGGTAGAACCTCCTGGATTTTCTCGAGTTGCGGCAGGTGCCCTCGACTTACGACGGGGACCTCAGGGACCCGCTCTGGTGCCCTCAGGAAAGGCCAGGCCCCATGCGAGTTGCTCGAGGGCCTCTCGGGATTCCTCTCCCGTCTATGCCGGGGCCTAAGACCTTGTGTGGAGTCGGTGCCAGAACCTGAGGATTCCTCTCCGGTGCTGACATGGATCTTGGGGTATTTTTGAGGTCTCCCCGGAGGAGTCAGTCCTCGTCTCGAGGGGAGGCATGCACGTGGGCTTTCCTCCCGAGCTGTAGCAGCAATGTCACGCTTTCCTGCACGTGGATCAAGGGATCTGTGGCTTTCCCTCGAGGCTTTCACACGAGGCTTTCCCAAGAAGCTTTCCCACAGGGCTGTCCCACGTGCCACCGTGGTGTGAGTCGATCCTCGGCTTGAAAGTCGAGGCAGTGCAGGGAAACAGGTTTCCCTGGAATGGACTGAGACATCTGGGGGACTCTGCGAATGGTGGCACGACACTGGAGTTCCTCTCGCCTTTCCTGTGGAGAGCGCCTCCTCTTGAATTGCGACGGGAACTCGGTGAATTCTTTCCAGACAACGCACGGAAAGGATCCCACCTCTGGAGCTAATAGGCAGAAATGGGGCTCCTCTAGATGTGGGTGGGACTCTCGTGCTTCCTCTCGAGTGCAGACGGGTATGTCGGAGAACTTCTTGAGTTGCAGCAACTGTGTGAAGGACCCTTTGGAAGTCCCAGAGGTTAGGTGTGATTAGCCTCAACACGCATCAGCGGAAATGGGCCTCATCTTGCCTGGAGGGGAGAACCTCCTGGATTTTCTCGTGTTGGGGCAGGTGCTCTCGACTTATGACGAGGACCTCAGGGACCCGCTCTGATGGACTCAGTAAAGGCCAGTCCACATGCGCGTTGCTCAGGGGCCTCTTGGGATTCCTCTCCCATCGATGCCGGGGCCTACGACCTTGTGTGAATTCGGTGCCGGAACTTGAGGATTCCTCTCCAGTGCTGACATGGATCTTGGGGTACTTCTGGAGTCTCCCCAGGGGAGTCAGTCGTAGTCTCGAGTGGGGGCATGCACGTGCGATTTCCTCCAGAGTTGTAGCAGCAGTGTCACGCTTCCTTTCGCGTGGATCAAGGGATCTGTGGCTTTCCCTAGAGACTTTCCCACGAGGCTTTCCCACAGGGCTGTCCCACGTGCCACCGTGGTGTGAGTCGATCCTCGGCTAGAAAGTCAAGGCAGTGAAGGGAAAACAGGTTTCCCTGGAATGGACTGAGACATCTGGGAGACTCTGCGTATGGTGGCACGACCCTTGAGTTCCTCTCGCCTTTCCTGTGGAGAGCGCCTCATCTTGAGATGCGACGGGAACGCCGGGAATTCATTCCCAACCACACAGGGAAAGGATCCCTCCTCTCGAGCTACGAGGCGGACACGGGGCTCCTCTGGATGTGAGCGGAGCTCTTCTGCTTCCTCTCGAGTGGAGACGGGTATGTCATGGAAATTCTTGAGTTACAGCAAGGGTGTGAAGGACCCTTTGGAAGTTCCAGAGATTAGGTGTGATTAGGCCTCGAGACGCCTCAGCGAAATGGGCCTCATCTCCCCTGGAGGGCAGAACCTCCTGGATTTTCTCGAGTTGCGGCAGGTGCTCTCGACTTACGACAGGGACCTCAGGGACCCACTCTGGTGGCCTCAGGAAAGGCCAGTCCCCATGCGATTTGCTCGGGGGCCGCTCGGGATTCCTCTCCCATCGATGCTGGGCCCTAAGACCTTGTGTGGAGTCGGTGTCGGAAACTGAGACTTCCTCTGCAGTGCTGACATCGCTCTTGGGGTACTTCTGAAGTCTCCCCAGGGGAGTGAGTCCTCGTCTCCAGTGGGGGTATGCACGTGCGCTTTCCTCCCGAGCTGTAGCAGCAGTGTCACGCGTCCCTTCCCGTGGATCATAGGATCTGTGGCTTTCCCTCGAGGCTTTCCCATGAGGCTTTCCCACGACGCTTTCCCACCAGGCTTTCCAACGAGGCTTTCCCCCAGTGATGTCCCACGTGCCACCGTGGAGTCAGTCGATCCTCGGTTAGAAAGTCGAGGCAGTGCCGGGGAAACAGGCTTCCCTGGAATGGACTGAGACATCTGGGGGACTCTGGGAATGGTGACACGACCCTGGAGTTCCTCTCGCCTTTCCTGTGGAGAGCGCCCCCTCTTGATATGTGACGGGAACGCCGGGAATTCTTTTCCGAACACGCAGGGAAAGGATCCCTCCTGTCGAGCTAGGAGGCGGAAACAGGGCTCCTCTGGATGTGGGCGGGACTCTCGTGCTTCCTCTCGAGTGGAGACGGGTATGTCAGGGAACTTCTTGAGTTGCAGCAAGGGTGTGAAGGGCCCTTTGGAAGGTCCAGAGGTTAGGTGTGATTAGCCTCGAGTCGCCTCTGTGGAAATGGGGCTCATCTCGTCTGGAGGGAAGAACCTCCTGGTTTTCTCGAGTTGTGGCAGGTTCTCTCGACTTATGACGGGGACCTCAGGGACTCGCTCTGGTGGCCTCAGGAAGGCCAGTCCCCATGCGAGTGGCTCGGGGGCCTCTCGGGATTTCACTCCTATCGATGCCGGGGCCTAAGGCCTTGTGTGGAGTCGGTGCAGGAACCTGAGGATTCCTCTCCTTGCTGACATGGATCTTGGGTACTTCTGGAGTCTCCCCAGGGGAGTCAGTCCTCGTCTCGAGTGGGCGCTTGCACATGCGCTTACCTCCCGAGCTGTAGCTGCAGTATCTCGCTTCCCTTCTTGTGGAGTAAGGGATCAGGGGCTTTCCCTCCAGTCTTTCCCACGAGGCTTTCCCACGAGGCTTTCCCAAAGGGCTGTCCCACATGCCACCGTTGTGTGAGTCGATCCTCGGCTTGAGAGCCAAGTTAATGCAGGGAAAGCAGGTTTCCGTGAAATGGACTGAGACATGTGGGGGACTCTGGGAATGGTGGCACCACCCTGGAGTTCCTCTCTCCTTTCCTGTGGAGAGCGACTCCTCTTGAGACGCTATGGGAACACCGGGAATTCTTTCCCGACAACGCAGGGAAAGGATCCCTCCTCTCGAGCTAGGAGACGGAAACGGGGCTCCTCTGGATGTGGGCAGGCCTCTCGTGCTTCCTCTCGAGTGGAGACAGGTATGTCAGGGAACTTCTTGAGTTGCAGCAAGGACGTGAAGGACTCTTTGGAAGTTTCAGAGGTTAGGTGTGATTAGCCTCGAGACGTCTCAGCGGAAATGGGCCTCATCTCTCCTGGAGGGCAGAACCTTGTGGATTTTCTCGAGTTGCGGCAGGTGCTCTCGACTTACGACGGGGACCTCAGGGACCCGCTCTGGTGGCCTCAGGAAAGGCCAGTCCCCATGCGAGTTGCTCGGGGGCATCTCGGGATTCCTCTCCCGTCGATGCCCGGGCCTAAGACCTTGTGTGGAGTCAGTGCCGGAACCTGAGGATTCCTCTCCAGTGCTGACATGGATCTTGGGGTACTAATGGAGTCTCCCTAGTGGAGGCAGTCCTCGTCTCGAGTGGGGGCATGCACGTGCGATTTCCTCCCGAGCTGTAGCAGCAGTGTCACGCTTCCCTTCGCGTGGATCAAGGGATCTGTGGCTTTCCCTCGAGGCTTTCCCACGAGGCTTTCCCACGAGGCTTTCCCACGAGGCTTTCCCACGAGGCTTTCCCACGAGGCTTTCCCACTGGGCCGTCCCACGTGCCACCGTGGTGTGAGTCGATCCTCGGCCTGAAAGTCGATGCAGTGCTGGGAAAATATGTTTCCCTGGAATGGACTGAGACATCTGGAGGACTCTGGGATTGGTGGCATGACCCTGGAGTTCCTCTCGCCTTTCCTGTGGAGAGCGCCTCCTGTTGAGATGCGACGGAAATGCCGGGAATTCTTTCCCGACCACGCAGGGAAAGGATCCCTCCTCTTGAGCTAGGAGGCGGAAACGGGGCTCCTCTGGATGTGGGCGGGACTCTCGTGCTTGCACTCGAGTGGGGACGGTTATGTCGGGGAACTTCTTGAGTTGCAGCAAGGGTGTGAAAGACCCTTTGTAAGTTCCAGAGGTAGGTGTGATTAGCCTCAAGACGCCTCAGCGAAAATGGGCCTCATCTCGCCTGGATGGGAGAACCTCCTGGATTTTCTCGAGTTGCGGCAGGTGCTCTCGACTTACGACGGGGACCTCAGGGACCCGCTCTGGTGGCCTCAGGAAAGGCCAGTCCCCATGCGAGATGCTCGGGGACCTCTCGGGATTCCTCTCCCGTCGATGCAGGGTCCTAAGATATTGTGTGGAGTCGGTGCCGGAACCTGAGGATTCCTCTCCAGTGCTTACGTGGATCTTGGGGTACTTCTGGAGTCTCCCCAGGGGAGTCAGTCCTCGTCTCGAGTGGGGGCATGCACGTGCGCTTTCCTCCCGAGCTGTAGGAGCAGTGTCACGCTTCCCTTCTGGTGTATGAATGGATCTGTGGCTTTCCCTCGAGGCTTTCCCACCAGGCTTTCCCACGAGGCTTTCCCACAGGGCTGTCCCACGTGCCACCGTGGTTTGAGTCGATCCTCGGCTTGAAAGTCGAGGCAGTGCAGGGAAAACAGGTTTCCCTGGAATGGACTGAGACATGTGGGGGATTCTGGGAATGGTGGCACGACCCTGGAGTTCCTCTCGCCTTTCCTGTGGAGAGCGCCTCCTCTTGAACTGCGACGGGAACGCCGGGAATTCTTTCCCGAGCATCCAGGGAAAGGATCCCTCCTCTCAAGCTAGGAGGCGGAAACGGGGCTCCTCTGGATGTGGCCGGGACTCTCGTGCTTCCTCTGAAGTGGAGACGGGTATGTCGGGGAACTTCTTGAGTTGCAGCAAGGGTGTGAAGGACCCTTTGGAAGTTCCACATATTAGAACTGATTACGCTCGAGACGCCTCAGCGGAAATGGGCCTCATCTCGCCTGGAGGGGAGAACCTCCTGTATTTTCTCGAGTTGCGGCAGGTGCTCTCGACTTACGACGGGGACCTCAGGGACCCGCTCTAGTGGCCTCAGGAAAGGCCAGTCCCCATGCGAGTTGCTCGGGGGCCTCTCAGGATTCCTCTCCCGTCGATGCCGGGGCCTAAGATCTTGTGTGGAGTCGGTGCCAGAACCTGAGGATTCCTCTCCAAGGCTGACATGGATCTTGGGGTACTTCTGGAGTCTCCCCAGGGGAGTCAGTCCTCGTCTCGAGTGGGGGCATGCACGTGCGCTTTCCTCCCGAGCTGCAGCATCAGAGTCACGCTTCCCTTCGCGTGGATCAAGGGATCTGTGGCTTTCCCTCGAGGCTTTCCCACGAGGCTTTCCCATGAGGCTTTCCCACGAGACTTTCCCACGAGGCTTTCCCACCAGGCTTTCCCACAGGGCTGTCCCACGTACCACCGAGGTGTGAGTCGATCCTTGGCTTGAAAGTCGAGGCAGTGCAGGGAAAACAGGTTTCCCTGGAATGGACTGAGACGTCTGGAAGACTCTGGGAATGGTGGCACGACCCTGGAGTTCCTCTCTCCTTTCCTGTGGAGAGCGCCTCCAATTGAGATGCGACGGGAACGCCGGGAATTCTTTCCCGACCACGCAGGGAAAGATCCCTCCTCTCGAGCTATGAGGCGGAAACGGGGCTCCTCTGGATGTGGGCGGGACTCTCGTGCTTCCTCTCGAGTGGAGACGGGTATGTCGGGGAACTTCTTGAGTTGCAGCAATGGTGTGAAGGACCCTTTGGAAGTTCCAGAGGTTAGGTGTAATTAGCCTGGGGACGCCTCAGAGGAAATGGGCCTCATCTCCCCTGGAGGGGAGAACCTCCTGCATTTTCTCGAGTTGGTGCAGGTGCTCTCGACTTAAGACGGGGACCTCAGGGACCCGCTCTGGTGGCCTCAGGTAAGGCCAGTCCCCATGCGAGTTGCTCAGGGGCCTCTCGGGATTTCTCTCCCGTCGATGCCGGGGTCTAAGACCTTGTGTGGAGTCGGTGCCGGAACCTGAGGATTCCTCTCCAGTGCTGACATAGATCTTGGGGTACTTCTGGAGTCTCCCCAGGGGAGTCAGTCCTCATCTCGAGTGGAGCCATGCACGTGCGCTTTCCTCCCAAGCTGTAGCAGCAGTGTCACGCTTCTCTTCGCATGGATCAAGGGATCTGTGGCTTTCCCTCGAGATTTCCCCAAGGGCTGTGCCAAGTGCCACCGTGGTGTGAGTGGATCCTCGTCCTGAAAGTCGAGGCAGTGTAGGGAAACAGGTTTCCCTGGAATGGACTGAGACATCTGGGGGACTCTGGGAATGGGTGCACGAATCTGGAGTTCCTCTCGCCTTTCCTGTGGATAGCGCCTCCTCTTGAGATGAGTCGGGAACTCCGGGAATACTTGACCGACCACGCAGGGAAAGGATCCCTCCTCTCGAGCTAGGAGGCAGTAACGGGGCTACTCTGGATGTGGGCGGGACTCTCCTGCTTCCTCTCGAGTGGAGAGGTGTATTTCGGGGAACTTCTTGAGTTGCAGCTAGGGTTTTAAAGCCCGTTTGTTAGTTCCAGACGCTTGTTGATAAGCCTCGAGACGCCTCATCGGATATGGGCCACATCTCGCCTGGAGGGGAGAACCTCCTGGATTTTCTCGAGTTGCAGCAGGAGCTCTCGACTTACGACTTGGACCTCAGAGACCCGCTCTGTTGGCCTCATGAAAGGCCAGTCCCCATGCAAGTTGCTCGGGGCACTCTCCACAGGAAACGAGAGAGGAACTCCAGTGTCGTGCCACCATTCCCAGAGTCCCACAGATGTCTCAGTCCATTCCAGGGAAACCTGTTTTCCTTGCACTGCCTTGACTTTCAAGCCTAGGATCGACTCACACCACGGTGGCACGGGGGACAGCCCACTGGGAAAGCCTCGTGGGAAAGCCTCGTGGGAAAGCCTCGAGGGAAAGCCACAGATCCCTTGATCCACGCGAAGGGAAGCATGACACTGCTAGGGACCCACTCCCCTGGGGAGTCACTCTGGTGGCCTCAGGAAAGGCCAGTCCCCATGCGAGTTGCTCGGGGCCTCTCGGGATTCCTCTCTCGTCGATGCCGGGGCCTAAGATCTTGTGTGGAGTCGGTGCCGGAACCTGAGGATTTCTGTCCAGTGCTGACATGGATCCTGGGGTACTTCTGGAGTCTCCCCAGGGGAGTCAGTCCTCGTCCCGAGTGGGGGCATGCACGTGCGCTTTCCTCCAGAGCTGTAGCAGCAGAGTCTCGCTTCCCTTCGCGTGGATCAAGGCATCTGTGGCTTTCCCTCGAGGCTTTCCCAGGCAGGCTTTCCCACGAGGCTTTCCCACAGGGCTGTCCCACGTGCCACAGTGGTGTGAGTCGATCCTCGGCTTGAAAGTCGAGGCAGTGCAGGGAAAAGAGGTTTCCCTGGAATGGACGGAGTCATCTGGGGGGACTCTGGGAATGGTGGCACGACCCTGGAGTTCGTCTCGCCATTCCTGTGGAGAGCGTCTCCTCTTGAGATGCGACGGAAACGCCGGGAATTCTTTCCCGAGCACGCAGGGAAAGGATCCCTCCTCTCGAGGTAGGAGGCGGAAACGGGGCTACTGTCGATGTGGGTGGGACTTCGTGCTTCCTCTTGAGTGGAGACGGGTATGTCGGGGAACTTCTTATGTTGCAGCAAGGGTTTGAAGGACCCTTTGGAAGTTCCAGATGTTAGATGTGATTAGCCTTGAGACGCCTCAGCGGAAATGGGCCTCATCTCGCCTGGAGGGGAGAACCTCCTCGGATTTTCTCGAGTTGCGGCAGGTGCTCTGAACTTACGCCAGGGACCTCAGGGAGCCGCTCTGGTGGCCTCAGGAAAGGCCAGTCCCCATTAGAGTTGCTCGGGGGCCTCTCCAGATTCCTCTCCCGTCGATGCCGGGGCCTAAGACCTTGTGTGGAGTCGGTGCTGGAACCTGACGATTCCTCTCCAGTGCTGACATGAATCTTGAGGTACTTCTGGAGTCTCCCCAGGGGTGCCAGTCCTCGTCTCGAGTGGTGACATGCACGTGCGCTTTCCCTCCCGAACTGTAGCAGCAGTGTCACGCTTCCCTTCGCGTGGATCAACGGATCAGGAGCTTTCCCACGAGGCATTCCCAAGAGGCTTTCCCACTGGGTTGTCCCACGTGCCACCGTGGTGTGAGTCGATCCTCGGCTTGAAAGTTGAGGCAGTGCAGGGAAATCAGGTTTCCCTGGAATGGACTGAGACATCTGGGGGACTCTGGGAATGGTGGCACGACCCTGGAGTTCCTCTCGCCTTTCTTGTAGAGAGTGCCTCCTCTTGAGATGGGACGGGAACGCCGGGAATTCTTTCCCGACCACTCAGGGAAAGAATCCCACCTCTCGAGCTAGCAGGCGGAAACCTGGCTCCTCTGGATGTGGGCGGGACTCTCGTGCTTCCTCTCGAGTGAAGACGGGTATGTCGGGGAACTTCTTTAGTTGCAGCAAGGGTGTGAAGGACCCTTTGGAAGTTCCAGAGGTTAGGTGAATATCCTGGAGACGCCTCAGCGGAAATGGGCCTCATCTCGCCTGGACGGGAGAACCTCCTGCATTTTCTCGAGTTGCGGCAGGTGCTCTCGGACTTACGACGGGGACTTCAGGGACCCGCTCTGGTGGCCTCAGGAAAGGCCAGTCCCCATGCGAGTTGCTCTGGGGCCTCTCGGGATTCCTCTCCCGTTAATGCTGGGGCCTAAGACCTTGTGTGGTGTCAGTGCCGGAACCTGAGGATTCCTCTCCAGTGATGACATGGATCTTGGTGTACTTCTGGAGTCTCCCAAGGGGAGTCAGTCCTTGTCTCGAGTAGGGGCATGCACGTGCGCTTTCCTTCCGAGCTGGAGCAGCAGAGTCACGCTTCCCTTCGCGTGGATCAAGTCATCAGGGGCTTTCCTCGAGGCTTTCCCACGACGCTTTCCCACGAGGCTTTCCCACAGGCTGTCCCACGTGCCACCGTTGTGTGAGCTGATCCTCGGCTTGAAAGTCGAGGCAGTACAGGCAAAACAGGTTTCCCTGGAATGGACTGATACATCTGGGGACTCTGGAATGGTGGCACGACCCTGGAGTTCCTCTCGCCTTTCCTGTGGAGAGCGCCTCCTCTTGAGATGCGACGGAACGCCGGAATTCTTTCCCGACCACGCAGGGAAAGGATCCTCCTCTCGAGCTAGGAGGCGGAAACGGGGCTCCTCTGGATGTGAGTGGGACTCTCGTGCTTCCTCTGGGTGGAGACTGGTATGTCAGGATCTTCTTTGAGTTGGTGTGTGTTGGAAGTTCCAGAGGTTAGGTGTGATTAGCCTCGAGACACCTCAGCGGAAAATCCCTCAGCGGCTGGAAGAAACGAG
>NW_017208380.1:0-3957 GCF_001704415.2 Capra hircus | reverse complement strand
CACGCAGTGAAAGGACCCTCCTTTCGAGCTAGAAGCGGAAAACGGGCTCCTCTGGATGTGGGCGGGACTCTCGTGCTTCCTCTCGAGTGGAGACGGGTATGGTCGGGGAACTTCTTGAGTTGCAGCAAGGTGTGAGGACCCTTTTGAAGTTCCAGAGGTTAGGGTGTGATTAGCCTCGAGACGCCTCAGCGGAAATGGCCTCATCTCGCCTGGAGGGGGAGAACCTCCTGGATTTCTAGAGTTGGGGCAAGTTCTCTCGACTTACGACGGGAAACTCAGGCACCCGCTTGGTGGCCTCAGGAAAGGCCAGTCCCCATGCGAGTTGCTCCGGGGCCTCACGGGATTCCTCTCCCGTAGATGGGCCTAAGACTTTGTGTGGAGTCGGTGCCGGAAACTGAGGTTTCCTCTCCAGTGCTGACATGGACCTTGAGGGAATTCTGGAGTCTCCCCAGAGGAGTCAGTCCTCGTCTCGAGTGGGGGCATGCACGTGCGCTTTCCTCCTGAGCTGTAGCAGTAATGTCACGCATCCCTTCGCGTGGATCAAGGGATCTGTGGCTTTCCTCGAGGCTTTCCCACCAGGCTTTCCCACGAGGCTTTCCCACGGGCTGTCCCACGTGCCACCGTGCTGTGAGTGGATCCTTGGCTTGAAAGTCGAGGCAGTGCAGGGAAAACAGGTTTCCCTGGAATGGACTGAGACATCTGGGGGACTCTGGGATTGGTGGCACGACCCTGGAGTTCCTCTCGCCTTTCCTGTGGAGAGCGCCTCCTCTTGAGATGCGACGGGAACGCCGGGAATTCTTTCCCGACCACTCAGGGAAAGAATCCCTCCACTCGAGCTAGGAGGCGGAAACGGGGCTCCTCTGGATGTGGGCGGGTCTCTCGTGCTTCCTCTCGTGTGGAGACGGGTATGTCGGGAACTTCTTGAGTTGCAGCTAGGGTATGAAGGACCCTTCGGATGTTCCAGAGTTTAGGTGTGATTAGCCTCGAGACACCTCAGCGGAAATGGCCTCATTTCGCCTGGAGGGGAGAACCTCCTGGATTTTCTCGAGTAGCAGCAGGTGCTCTCGACTTACGACGGGACCTCAGGGACCCACTCTGGTGGCCTCAGGAAAGGCCAGTCCCCATGCTAATTGATCGGGGCCTCTTGGGATTCCTCCCGTGCCGACGTCGGAGCCTAAGACCTTGTGTGGAGTCGGTGCCGGAACCTGAGGATTCTCTCCAGTGCTGACATGGAATTTGGGGAACTTTTGGAGTCTCCCCAGGGGAGTCAGTCCGTGTCTCGAGTGGGGGCATGCACGTGTCCTTTCCTCCCGAGCTGTAGCAGCAATGTCACGCTTCCCTTCGCATGGATCAAGGGATCTGTGGATTTCCCTCGAGGCTTTCCCACAAGTCTTTCCACGAGGCTTTCCCACAGGGCTGTCGCACGTGCCACCGTGGTGTGAGTCGATCCTCGGCTTGAAAGTCCAGGCAGTGCAGGGAAAACAGGTTTCCCTGGAATGGACTGAGACATCTGGGGTCTCTGGGAATGTTGGCACGACCCTGGAATTCCTCTCGCCTTTCCTGTGGAGAGCGCCTCCTCTTGAGATGCGACGGGAACACCGGAAATTCTTTCCCGACCACGCAGGGAAAATCCCCTTTCTCGATCTAGGAGGCGGAAACGGGGCTCCTCTGGATGTGGTCGGGACTCTCGTGCTTCCTCTCGTGTGGAGACGGGTATGTCGGGGAACTTCTTGAGTTGCAGAAAGGGTGTGAAGGACCCTTTGGAAGTTCCAGCGGTTAGGTGTGATGAGCCTCGAGATGCCTCAGCGGAAAAGTGTGTCATCTCGCCTGGAGGGGAGAACCTCCTGGATTTTCTCGAGTTGCGGCAGGTGCTCTCGACTTACCACCGGACCTCAGGGACCCGCTATGGTGGCCTCAGGAAAGGCCAGTCCCAATGCGAGTTGCTCGTGGGCCTCTCGGGATTCCTCTCCCGTCGATGCCGGGGCCTAAGACCTTGCGGGGAGTCGGTGCTGGAACCTGAGGATTCCTCTCCAGTGCTGACATGGATCTTGGGGTACTTTGGAGTCTCCTCTAAGGAGTCGGTCCTCGTCTCGAGTGGGGGCATGCGCGTGCGATTTCCTCCCGAGCTGTAGCAGCAGTGTCCCATTACCCTTCGCGTGGATAAAGGGATCAGAGGCTTTCCCTCGAGGCTTTCCCACGAGGCTTTCCCTTGAGGCTTTCCCACAGGGCTGTCCCACGTGCCACCGTGGTGTGAGTCGATCTTCGGCTTGAAAGTCGAGGCAGTGCAGGGAAAACACGTTTCCCTGGAATGGACTGAGACATCTCGGGCACTCTGGGAATGGTGGCACGACCCTGGAGTTCCTCTCGCCTTTCCTGTGGAGAACGCCTCCTCTTGAGATGCGACGGAAATGCCGGTAATTCTTTCCCCACCACGCAGGGAAAGGATCCCTCCTCTCGAGCTAGGAGGCAGAAACGGGGGCCCTCTGGATGTGGGCGAGACTTTCGAGCTTCCTCTCCAGTGGAGACGGGTATGTCGGGAACTTCTTGAGTTGCAGCCAGGGTGTGAAGTACCGTTTGGAAGTTCCAGATGTCAGATATGATTAGCCTCGAGACGCCTCAGCAGAAATGGGCCTAATCTCTCCTGGAAGGGAGAACCTCCTGGATTTTCTCGAGTTGCGGCAGGTGCTCTCCACTTACAACGGGGACCTCAGGGACCCGCTCTGGTGGCCTCAGGAAAGGCCAGTCCCCATGCGAGTTGCTCAGGGGCTTCTCGGAATTCTTCTCCCGTCGATGCAGGGGCCTAAGACCTTGTCTGGAGTCGGTGCCGGCACCTGAGTATTCCTCTCCAGTGCTGACATGGATCTTGGGGTACTTCTGGAGTCTCCCCAGGGAGTCAGTCCTCGTCTCGAGTCGGGGCATGCACGTGCGATTTCCTCCCGATCTGTAGCAGCAGTGTCGTGCTTCCCTTCGTGTGGATCAAGGGATCTGTGGCTTTCCCTCGAGGCTTTCCCACGAGGCTTTCCCACGAGGCTTTCCCACAGGGCTGTCCACGTGCCACCGTGGTGTGAGTCGATCCTCGGCTTGAAGTCGAGACAGTGCAGGAAAACAGGTTTCCTGGAATGGACTGAGACATCTGAGGGACTCTTGGAATGGTGGCACGACCCTGGAGTTCCTCTCGCCTTTCCTGTGTAGAGCGTCTCCTCTTGAGATGCAACGAGAATGCCGGGAATTCTTTCCCGACCACGCAGGGAAAGAATCCCTCCTCTCGAGCTAGGAGGCGGGAAACGGGGCTCCTCTGGATGTGGGGGAACTCTCGTGCTTCCTCTCGAGTGGAGACGGGTATGTCGGGGAACTTCTTGAGTTGCAGCAAGGGTGTAAAGGACCCTTTGGAAGTTCCAGAGTTTAGGTGTGATTTAGCCTCGAGACGCCTCATCGGAAATGGGCCTCATCTCGCCTGGAGGGACAACCTACTGGATTTTCTCGACTTGCGGCAGGTGCTCTTGACTTACGGCGGGGACCACCGGGACACCCTCTGGAGGCCTCAGGAAAGGCCAGTCCCCATGCGAGTTGCTCGGGAGCCTTTCGAAATTCTCTCCCGTCGATGCAGGGTCCTAAGACCTTGTTTGGAGTCGGTGCCGGAACCTGAGGATTCCTCTCCAGTACTGACATGGATCTTGGGGTACTTCTGGAGTCTCCCCAGGGAGTCAGTCCTCGCCCGAGTGGGGGCATGCACGTGCGCTTTCCTCCCGAGCTGTAGCACATTGTCACGCTTCCCTTCGCGTGGATCAAGGGATCTGTGGCTTTCCCTCGAGGCTTTCCCAGGAGGCTTTCCCACGAGTCTTTCCCACAGGGCTGTCCATGTGCCACCGTGGTATGAGTCGATCCTCGGCTTGAAAGTCGAGGCAGTGCAGGGAAAACAGGTTTCCCTGGAATGGACTGAGACATCTGGGGGACTCT
>NW_017208379.1:0-3958 GCF_001704415.2 Capra hircus | reverse complement strand
GGGAGGTTCTCACCCCTCCAGGCGAGATGAGGCCCATTTCCACTGAGGCGTGTTCGAGGCTAATCACACTAACATCTGGAACTTCCAAAGGGTCCTTCACACCCTTGCTGCAACTCAAGAAGTTCCCCGACATACCCGTCTCCACTCGATAGGAAGCACGAGAGTTCCGCCCGTATCCAGAGGAGCCCTGTTTCCACCTCCTAGCTCGAGGGGAGGGATGCCTTTCCCTGCGTGGTCGGGAAAAGAATTTCCGGGCATTTCCGTCGCATCTCAAGAGAGAGGCGCCTCTCACAGGAAAGGCGATAGAAACTCCAGGGTCGTGCCACCATTCCAGAGTCCCCAGAGTGTCTCAGTCCATTCCAGGGAAACCTGTTTTCCCTGCACTGCCGTCGACTTTCAATCTGAGGATCGACTCACAAAACGGTGGCACGTGGGACAGCTCTGTGGGAAAGCCTCGCGGGAAAAGCATCGAGGGAAAGACACAGATCCCTTGATCCACGCGAAGAGAAGCATGACAGTGCTGCTACAGATCTCGAGAGGAAATCGCACGTGCATGGCCCCACTCGAGATGAGGACTGACTCCCCTGGGGAGACTCCAGAAGTACCCCAAGATCCATGTCAGCACTGGAGAGGAATCTCAGGTTCGGCGGCGGATCCACACAAGGTCTTAGACGCCCGGAATCGACGGGAGAGGAATCCCGAGAGGCCCAGAGGCACTCGCCATGGGGACTGGCCTTTCCTGAGGCACCAGAGGGGGTCCCTGAGGTCCCAGTCGTAAGTCGAGAGCACCTGCCGCAACTCGAGAAAATCCAGGAGGTTCCCCAATCCAGGCGAGATGAGGCCCTTTTCCGCTGAGGCAAGGGGGTAATCACACTTAAACTCTGGAACTTTCCAAAGGGTCCTTCACACCCTTGCTGCAACTCAAGAAGTTCCCTGAATACCCGTCTCTACTCAGAGGAAAGGGTCCCGCCATATCCAGAGTGGGCCCCGTTTCCGCCTGCTAGCTCGAGAGGAGGGATCCTTTCCTGCGTGGTCGGGAAAGTATTCCTAGCGTTCCGTTCCATCTCAAGCGGAGGCGCTCTCCACAGGAAAGGCGAGAGGAACTCCAGTATCGCCCCATTCCCAGAGTCCCCGGATGTCTCAGTTCCATTCCAGGGAAACCTTTTTTCCCTGCACTGCCTCGACTTTCAAGCTGAGGATCGACTCACACGCACGGTGGCATGTGGGACAGCCCTGTGGGAAAGCCTCGTGGGAAAAGTCTCCTGAGAAAGCCTCGAGGGAAAGCCACAGATCCCATGATCCACGCGAAGGGAAGCTGACACTGCTGCTACAGCTCGGGAGGAAAACCCACGTGCATATCCCGCTCGCGAAGAGGAATGACTCCCTGGGAGACTCCAGAAGGAAACCCAAGATCCACCTCAGCACTGGAGAGGAATCCTCAGGATCCGGCACAGACTCCAACAAGGTCCAGGGCCGCGGCATCGACGGGAGAGGAATCCCGCGAGAGGCCCCGTGCAACTGCATGGGGACTGGCCTTTCCTGAGGCCACCAGAGCGGGTCCCTGAGGTCCCCAGTCGTAAGTCGAGAGCACCTGCCGCAACTCGAGAAAATCCAGGAGGTTCTCCCCTCCAGGCGAGATGAGGCCCATTTCTGCTGAGGCGTCTCGAGGCTAATCACACCTAACCTCTCGAACTTCCGAAGGGTCCTTCACACCCTTGCTGCAACTCAAGAAGTTCCCCGACATACCCGTCTCCACTCGAGAGGAAGCACGAGAGTCCCGCCCAAATCCAGAGCAGCCCCCGTTTCCGCTCATACCTCGAGCGGGGGATCCTTTCCCTGCGTGGTCGGGAAAGAATTCCCGGCGTTCCCCGTCGCATCTCAAGAGGAGGCGCTCTCCACTGGATAGGCGAGAGGAACTCCAGGGTCTTGCCACCATTCCCAGAGTCCCCCAGATGTCTCAGTCCATTCCAGAGAAACCTGTTTTCCCTGCATTGCGTCGACTTTCAAGCCGAGGATCGACTCACACCACGGTGGCACGTGGGACAGCCTGTGGAAAGCCTCGTGGAAAGCCTCTTGGGAAAGCGTCGAGGGAAAGCCACAGATCCGTTGATCCACGGCGAAGGGAAGCGTGACACTGCTGCTACACAGCTCGGAGGAAAGCGGCACGTGCATGCCCCCACTCGAGTAGAGGACTGACTGCCCTGGGGAGACTCCAGAAGTACCCCCAAGATCTATGTCAGCACTGGAGAGGAATCCTCAGGTTACAGCAACCGACTCCACACAAGCCCTTAGTCTCCGACATCAAGGGGAGAGGAATCCCGAGAGGCCCCTGAGCTACTCACATGGGGACTGGCCTTTCCTGAGGCCAGCAGAACGGGTCCTGAGGTCCCCGTCGTAAGTCGAGAGCACCTGCCGCAACTCGAGAAAATCCAGGGGGTTCTCCCCTCCAGGCGAGATGAGGCCCATTTCCACTGAGGCGTCTCGAAGGCTAATTACACCTAACCTCTGGAACTTCCAAAAGGGTCCTTCCACACCCTTTGCCGCAACTCAGGAAGTTCCCCGACATACCCGTCTCCACTCGAGAGTAAGCACGAGATTCCGCCCACATCAGCAGAGACCCGTTTCCGCCTCCTAGCTCGAGAGGAGGGATCCTTTCCCTGCGTGGTCGGGAAAGAATTCGCGGCGTTCCGTCACATCTCACGAGGAGGCGCTCTCTACAGGAATGGCGAGAGGAACTCCAGGGTCGTGCCACATTCGCCAGAGTCCCCCAGATGTCTCAGTCCATTCCAGGGAAACCTGTTTTCCCTGCACTGTCTCGACTTTCTAGCCGAGAATGGACTCACACCACGGTGGCACGTGGGACATCCCTGTGGGAAAACCTCGTGGGAAAGCCCTCGTGGGAAAGCCTCGAGGGAAAGCCACAGATCCCTTGATCCAGGCGAAGGGATGCGTGACACTGCTGCTACAGCTCGGGAGGAAAGCGCACGTGCATGCCCCCACTCGAGACGAGGACTGACTCCCCTGGGGAGACTCCAGAAGTACCCAAGAAGCATGTCAGCACTGGAAGAGGAATCCTCAGATTCCGGCACCCGAAGCCACACAAGGTCTTAGGCCCCGGCATCGACGGGAGAGGAAACCCGAGAGGCACGCCGTGCAACTCGCATGGGGACTGGCCTTTTCTGAGGCCACCAGAGCGGGTCCCTGAGGTCCCGTCGTAAGTCGAGAGCACCTGTCCGCAACTCGAGAAAATCCAGGAGGTTCTCCCCCTCCAGGCGAGATGAGGCCCATTTCCACTGAGACGTCTCGAGGCTAATCAACCTAACCTATGGAACTTCCAAAGGGTCCTTCACACCCTTGCTGCAACTCAAGAAGTTCCCCGACATACCCGTCTCCACTCGAGAGGAAGCAGGAAAAGTCCGCCCACATCCAGAGGAGCCGTTTCCTCCTCCATTGCTCGAGAGGTTTGATCCTTTCCCTGCGTGGTCGGGAAAGAATTGCGGGCATTCCGTCCCACATCAAGAGGAGGCGGCTCTCCAGAGGAAAAACGAGAGGAATCCAGAGTCGTGCCCCATTCCCAGAGTCCCCCAGATGTCTCAGTCCATTCCAGGGAAAACCTGTATTCGCCTGCACTGGCCTCGACTTTCAAGCCGAGGATCGACTCACACCACAGTGGCACGTGTGGGACAGCCCTGTGGGAAAGCCTCGTGGGAAAGCCTCTTGCGAAAGCCTCGAGGGAAAGCCACAGATCAGTTGATACACGCGAAGGAAGCGTGACACTGTTGCTACAGCTCGGGAGGAAAGCGCACGTGTATGCCCCACTCGAGTAGAGGACTGACTGCCCTGGGGAGACTCCAGAAGTACCCCAAGATCCATGTCAGCACTGGAGAGGAATCCTCAGGTTCCGGCAACAGGACTCCACACAAGATCTTAGGCCCTGGGCATCGACGGGAGAGGAATC
>NW_017208378.1:0-3959 GCF_001704415.2 Capra hircus | reverse complement strand
CCTGTTGAGAGCGCCTTTCTTGAGATGCGACGGGAAAGCGGGAATTGTTTCCAGACGAAGCAGGAAAAGAATCCCTAATCTCAAGCGACGAGGTGGAAACCAGGCTCCTCTGGATGTGGCGGGGACCCTCGTGCTTCCTCTCGAGTGGAGACTGGTATGTCGGGGAACTTCTTGAGTTGCAGCAAGCGTGTGAAGGACCCTTTGGAAGTTCCAGAGGTTAGGTGTGATTAGCCTCGAGAACGCCTCAGCGGAAATGGGCCTCATCTCGCCTGGAGGGGAGAACCTCCTGGATGTTCTCGAGTAGGGCAGGTGCTCTCGACTTAAGACGGGGACCTCAGGGACCCGCTCTGGTGGCCTAAGGAAAGGCCAGTCCCCCATGCGAGTAGCTCGGGGCCTCTGGGATTCCTCTCCCTTCGATGCGGGCCTAAAGACTTGTGTGGAGTCGGTGCTGGAACCTGAGGATACCTCTCCAGTGCTGACATGGATCTTAGGGTACTTCTGGAGTCTCCCCAGGGGAGTCAGTCCTCCTCTCAGTGAGGGCTTGCACGAGTGCTTTCCTCCGGTTGTAGCAGCAGTGTCACCCTCCGGTCGCGTGGATCATGGGATCAGTGGCTTTCCCTCGAGGCTTTCCCAAGAGGCTTTCCCAGAGGCTTTCCCACAGGGCTGTCCACGTGCCACCGTGGTGTGAGTCGATCCTTGCTTGAAAGTCGAGGCAGTGCAGGGAAAACAGGTTTCCCTGGAATGGACTGAGACATCTGGGGGACTCTGGTAATGGTGGCAGGACCCTGGAGTTCCTCTCGCCTTTCCTGTGGAGAGCACCTCATCTTGAGATGAGACGGGAACGCTGGGAATTCTTTCCAGACCACGCAGGGAAAGGATCCCTCCTCTAAGCTATGAGGCGGAAACGGGGCTCCTCTGGATGTGGGCGGGACTCCTGTGCTTCCTCTCCAGTGGCGACGGGTATAAAGGGGAACTTCTTGAGTTGCAGCAAAGGGTGTGAAGGACCCTTTGGAACTTCCAGAGGTTAGGTGTGATAAGCCTCGAGACGCCTCAGCGGAATTGGACCTCATCTCGCCTGGAGGGGAGAACCTCCTGGATTTTCTCGTGTTGGGACAGCTATTCTCGACTTCCGACGGGGACCTCAGGGACCTGCTCTGGTGGCCTCAGGAAAGGCCAGTCCCCATGCGAGTAATTCGGGGCCTCTAGGGCCTCCTCTCCGTCGATGCCGGGCCTAAGACCTTGTGTGGAGTCGGTGCCGGAACCTGAGGATTCCTCTCCAGTGCTGACATGGATCTTGGGGACTTCTGGAGACTCCCCAAGGGAGTCAGTCCTCGTCTCGAGTGGGTGCATGCACGTGCGCTGTCCTCCGAGCAGTATCAGCAGTGTCACGCTTCCCTTCTCGTGGATCAAGAGATCTGTGGCTTTCCCTCGAGGCTGTCCCACGAGGTTTTACCACGAGGCTTTCCCACAGGGCTGTCCCACGAGCCACCGTGGTGTGAGTCGATCCTCAGCTTGAAAGTCGAGCAGTGCAGGGAAAACAGGTTTCCCCCTGGAATGGACTGAGACATCTGGGGGACTCTGGAATGGTGGCAAGACCCTGGAGTTCCAATCGCCTTTCCTGTGGAGAGCGCCTCCTCTTCAGATGCAACGGGAACACGGGGAATTCTTTCCCGACCACGCAGGGAAAGGATCCCTCCTCTCGAGCTAGGAGGTGGAAACGGGGCTCCTCTAGATGTGGGCGGGACTCTCGTGCTTCCTCTCGAGTGGAGACGGTATGTCGGGGAACTTGTTGAGTTGCAACAATGGTGTGAAGGACCATTTGTAGGTTCCAGAGTTTAGGTGTGATAAGCCTCGAGACGCCTCAGCGGAATGGGCGTCATCTCGCCTGGAGGGGAGAACGTCCTGGATTTTCTCGTGTTGGGGCAGCTATTCTCGACTTACGATGGGGACCTCAGGGACCCGCTCTGGTGGCCTCAGGAAAGGCCTGCCCCATGCGAGTAATTCGGGGACCTCTAGGGCCTCCGCTTCCGTCGATGCCGGGGCCTAAGACCTTGTGTGGAGTCGGTGCCGGAACCTGAGGATTCCTCTCCAGTGCTGACATGGATCTTGGGGTACTTCTGGAGTCTCCCTAGGGGAGTCAGCCCTCGTCTCGAGTGGGGGCATGCACGTGCGCTTTCCTCCCGAGATGGGCAGCGGTGTCATGCTTCCCGTGGAGTGGATCAAGGAATCAGTGGCTTTTCCTCGAGCTTTTCCACAAGGCTTTCCCACGAGGCTTTTCCACAGGGCTGTCCCACGTGCCAACGTGGTGTGAGTCAATCCTCGGCTTGAAAGTTGAGTCAGTGCAGGGAATACAGGTTTCCCTGGAATGGACTGAGACATCTGGGGGACTCTCGGATTTGTGGCACAACCCTGGAGTTCCTCTCGCCTTTCCTGTGGAGAGGGCCTCCTCTTGAGATGCTATGGGAACACCGGGAATTCTTTCCTGACCACGCAGGGAAAGGATCCTCCTCGCGAGCCAAGAGGCGGAAACGGGGTTCCTCTGGATGTGGACGGGACTCTGGTGCTTCCTCTCGAGTGGAGACAGGTGTTTCGGGGAACTTCTTAAGTTGCAGCAAGGGTTTGAAGGACCTTTTGGAAATTCCAGACGTTAGGTTTTATTAGCCTCGAGAAGCCTCAGCTGAAATGGGCCTCATCTCGCCTGGAGGGGAGAACCTCCTGGATTTTCTCGAGTTGTGGCAGGTGCTCTGGACTTACGACGGGACCTCAGGGACCCGCTATGTTGGCCTCAGGAAAGGCCAGTCCCCCGCGAGTTACTCGGGGCCGCTCGGGATTCCTCTCCCGTCGATGCTGGGCCTAAGACCTTGTGTGGAGTCAGTGCCATAACCTGAGGATTCCTCTCCAGTGCTGACATGGATCTTGGGAAACTTCTGGAGTCTCCCCTGGGGAGTCAGTCCTCGTCTCGAGTGGGGACATGCACGAGCGCTTTCCTTCAGAGCTGTAGCAGCAGTGTCACGCTTCCCTTTCGCGTGGATCAAGGGATCTGTGGCTTTCCCTCGAGGCTTTCCCACGAGGCTTTCCCACGAGGCTTTCCCACAGGGCTGTCTCACGTGCCACCGTGGTGTGAGTCGATCCTCGGCTTGAAAGTCGAGGCAGTGCAGGGAAAACAGGTTTCCCTGGAATGGACGGAGACATCTGGTTGTCTCTGGGAATGGTGGCACGACCCTGGAGTTCCTCTCGCCTTTCCTGTGGAGAGCGCCTCCTCTTGAGATGGGAAGGGGAACGCCGGAATTCTTGACCGACCGCAGGGAAAGGATCCCCCTCTCGAGCTAGGAGGTGAAACGGGGCTCCTCTGAATGTGGGCGGGCCTCAGTGCTTCCCTCGAGTGGAGACGGGTATGTCGGGGAACTTCTTGAGTTGCAGCAAGGGTGTGAAGGACCCTTTGGACGTTCCAGAGGTTAGGTGTGATTAGCCTCGAGACGCCTCCGCGAAAATGGGCCTCATCTCGCCTGGATGGGAGAACCTCCTGGATTTTCTGGAGTTGCGGCAGGTGCTCTCGACTTACGAATGAAACTTCAGGGACCCGCTCCAGTCGCCTCAGGAAAGGCCAGTCCCCATGCGAGTTGCTCGGGGGCCTCTCGCGATTCCTCTCCCGTCGATGCTGGGGCCTAAGACCTTGTGTGGAGTCAGTGCCAGAAACCTGAGGATTCCTCTCCAGGGCCGACATGGATCTTCGGGGACTTCTGGAGTCTCCCCAGGGGAGTCAGTCCTCGTCTCGAGTGGGGGCATGCACCTGCGCTTTCATCCGATCTGTAGCAGCAGTGTCGCGCTTCCTTCTCGTCGATCAGGGATCTTTGGCTTTCCCCCGAGGCTTTCCCAAGAGGCTTTCCCACGAGGCTTTCCCACAGGGCTGTCCAACGTGCCACCGTGGTTTGAGTCGATCCTCGGCTTGAAAGTCGAGG
>NW_017208377.1:0-3959 GCF_001704415.2 Capra hircus | reverse complement strand
GAGAAGCCCGGAGCAACTCCATGGGGACTGGCCTTTCCTGAGGCCACCAGAGCGGGTCCTGAGGTCCGTCGTAAGTCGAGAGCACCTGCCACAACTCGAGAAAATCCAGAGGTTCTCCCTCCAGGCGAGATGAGGCCCATTTCCGCTGAGGCGTCTCGAGGCTAATCACATCTAACACCTGGAACTCCAAAGGGTCCTTCACACTTTTGCTGCAACTTAAGAAGTTCCCCGACATGCCCGGCCCACTCGAGAGGAAGCACGAGAGTCCTGCCCACATCTAGAGGAGCCCCGTTTCCATCTCATAGCTCGAGAGGAGGGATACTTTCCCTGCGTGTTCGGGAAAGAATTCCCGGTGTTCCCGTCGCATCTCAAGAGGAGGCGCTCTCCACAGGAAATGCGAGAGGAACTCCAGGGTCGTGCCACCATTCCACAGTCCCCCAGATGTCTCAGTCTATTCCAGGGAAACCTGTTTTCCCTGCACTGCCTCGACTTTCAGCGAGGATCGACTCACACCACGGTGGCACGTGGGACAGCCTGTGGGAAAGCCTCGTGGGAAAGACTCATGGGAAAGCCTCGAGCGAAAGTCACAGATCCCTTGATCCACAGGAAGGGAAGCGTGACACTGCTGCTACAGCTCGGGAGGAAAGCGCCCGTGCATGCCCCCACTCGAGACGAGGACTGACTTCCCTGGGGAGACTCAAGAAGTACCCCAAGATCCATGTCGCACTGGAGAGGAATCCTCAGGTTCCGGCACCAACTCCACACAAGGTCTTAGGCCCCAGCATCGACGGGAGAGGAATCCCAGAGGCCGCGAGCAACTAGCATGGGTACTGGCCTTTCCTAATGCCACCAGAGCGGGTCCTGAGGTCCCCGTCGTAAGTCGAGAGCACTTTGCTGCAACTCGAGAAAATCCAGGAGGTTCTCCCCTCCAGGCGAGATGAGGCCCATTTCCGCTGAGGCGTCTTGAGGCTAATGAAATCTAACATCTTTAACTTCCAAAGGGTCCTTCTCGCCTTGCTGCAACTCAAGAAGTTCCCCGACATACTCGTCTCCACTCGAGAGGAAGCAGGAAAGTCCGGCCACATTCAGAGGAGCCCAGTTTTCCGCCTCGTAGCTCGAGAGGAGGATAATTCTCTCTGCGTGGTCGGGAAAGTATTCCCGGAGTTCCGTCGCATCTCAAGAGGAGGCGCTCTCCACAGGAAAGGCGAGAGGAACTCCAGGGTCGTGCCACCATTCCCAGAGTCCCCCAGATGTCTCAGTCCATTCCAGGGAAACCTGTTTTCCCTGCACTGCCTCAACTTTCAAGCCGAGGATCGACTCACACCACGGTGGCACGTGGAACAGCCCTGTGGGAAGCCTCGTTGGAAAGCCTCGTGGGAAAGCCTCGAGTTAAAGCCACAGATCCATAGATTCAGGCGAAGGGAAGCGCCACACTGCTGCTACAGGTTGGAGGGAAGCGTACGTGCATGCCCCCACTCGAGACGAGGACTGACTCCCTGGGGAGACTCCAGAAGTACCTCAAATCCATGTCAGCACTGGAGAGGAATCCTCAGGTTCGGCACCGAATTCACACAAGATCATAGGCCACGGCATCGACGGGAGAGGAATCCTGAGAGGCCCCCGAGCAACTCTCATGGGGACTGGCCTTCCTGAGGCCACCAGAGCGGATCCCTGAGGTCCCCGTGGTAAGTCGAGAGCACCTTCCGCAACTCGAGAAAATCCAGGAGGTTCTCCCCTCCAGGCGAGATGAGGCCCATTTTCGCTGAGGCGTCTCCAGGCAAATCACACCTAACCTCTGGAAATTCCAAAGGGTCCTTCACACCCTTGCTGGAACTCAAGAAGTTCCCGACATACCAGCCTCCATTCGAGAGGAAGCACGAGAGTTCCGCCCACATCCAGAGGAGCCCGTTTCTGCCTCCTAGCTCGAGAGTGGGATCCTTACCCTGCGTGTTCTGGAAAGAATTCCCGGCATTCCCGTCGCATCCCAAGAGGAGCGCTCTCCACAGCAAAGGCGAGAGGAACTCCAGGGTCGTGCCACCATTCCCAGAGTCCCCCAGATGTCTCAGTCCTTTCCAGGCAAACGTGTTTTCCCTACACAGCCTCGACTTTCAAGCTGAGGATCGATTCACACCACGGTGGTACGAGGGACAGCCTGTGGGAAAGCCTCGTGGAAAGCCTCGTCGGAAAGCCTCGAGGAAAGCCACAGATCCCTTGATCACGCAAACGGAAGTGCGACACTGTTGCTACAGCTCCGGAGGAAAGTGCACGTGCATGCCCCACTCGAGACGAGGACTGACTCCCCTGGGGAGACTCCAGAAGTACCCCAAGATCCATGTCAGCACTGGAGAGGAATCCTCAGGTTCCGGCACCGACTCCACACAAGATCTTAGGACCGGGCATCGATGGGAGAGGAATCCTGAGTGGACCCCGAACAACTCGCATGGGGACTGGCCTTTCCTGAGGCCACCAGAGCGGGTCCCAGAGGTCGCCGTCGTAAGTCGACAGTACCTGCCGCATCTCGAGAACATCCAGGAGTTTCTCCTCTCCAGGCGAGATGAGGCCCATTTGTGCTGAGGCGTCTCGAGGCTAATCAGACATAACCTCTCGAACTTCCAAAGGGTCCTTCACAACCTTTCTGCAACTCAAGAAGTTGCCCGACATACCCGTCTCCACTCGAGAGGAAGCACGAGAGTCCCGCCCACATCCAGAAGAGCCCCATTTCCGCGTCCTAGCTCGAGAGGAGGGATTCTTTCCCTGCGTGGTCGGCAAAGAATTCCCGGCGTTCCAGTCACATTCTCAAGAGGAGGCGCTCCCACAGGAAAGGCGAGAGGAAAACCAGGGTCGTGCCACATTCCCAAGTCCCCAGATGTCTCAGTCCATTCCCGGGAAACCTGTTTTCCCTGCACTGCCTCGACATTCAAGCCGAGGATCGACTCACACCACGCTGTCACTTGGGACAGCCCTGAGGGAAAGCCTCGTGGGAAAGCTTCGTGGGAATGCCTCGAGGGAAGACACAGATCCCTTGATCCACGCGAAGGGAAAGCGCGACACTGGAGCTACAGCTCAGGGGGAAAGCGCAGGTGCATGCCCCACACGAGACGGGGCCTGACTCCCCTGAGGAGACTCCAGAAGTACCCCAAGATCCATGTCAGCACTGGAGAGGAATCCTCAGGTTCTGGCACCGACTCCACACAAGGTCTTAGGCCCGGCATCCACGGAGAGGAATCCCGAGAAGCCCGGAGCAACTCCCATGGGGACTGGCCTTTCCTGAGGCCACCAGAGCGGGTCCTGAGGTTCCCGTCGTAAGTCGAGAGCACCTGCCACAACTCGAGAAAATCTAGGAGTTCTCCCCTCCAGGCGAGATGAGGCCCATTTCGCTGAGGCGTCTCGAGGCTAATCACATCTAACACCTGGAACTCCAAAGGGTCCTTCACACTTTTGCTGCAACGTAAGAAGTTCCCCGACATGCCCGGCACCACTCGAGAGGAAGCACGAGAGTCCTGCCCACATCCAGAGGAGCCCCGTTTCCATCTCATAGCTCGAGAGGAGGGATACTTTCCCTGCGTGTTCGGGAAAGAATTCCCGGCGTTCCCGTCGCATCTCAAGAGGAGCGCTCTCCACAGGAAATGCGAGAGAACTCCAGGTCGTGCCACCATTCCCACAGTCCCCAGATGTCTCAGTCTATTCCAGGGAAACCTGTTTTCCCTGCACTGCCTCGACTTTCAAGCCGAGGATCGACTCACACCACGGTGGCACGTGGGACAGCCCTGTGGGAAGCCTCGTGGGAAAGACTCATGGAAAGCCTCGAGCGAAAGTCACAGATCCCTTGATCCACAGGAAGGAAGAAGCGTGAAACTGCTGCTACAGCTCGGGAGGAAAGCGCCCGTGCATGCCCCCACTCGAGACGAGGACTGACTTCCCTGGGGAGACTCAAGAAGTACCCCAAGATCCATGTCGGC
>NW_017208376.1:0-3960 GCF_001704415.2 Capra hircus | reverse complement strand
TCACTTCCTTGCTGCAACTCAAGAAGTTCCCCGACATACCCGTCTCCACTCAAGAGAACCCGAGGGTCCCGCCCATATCCAGAGTGGCCCCGTTTCCGCCTGCTAGCTCGAGAGGAGGCATCCTTTCCCTGCGTGGTCGGGAAAGAATTCCTAGCGTTCCCGTCTCATCTCAAGAGTAGGCGCTCTCCACAGGAAAGGCGAGAGGAACTCCAGTATCAGGCCCCCATTCCCAGAGTCCCCCAGATGTTCCAGTCCATTCCAGGGAAACCTGTTTTTCCTGCACTGCGTCGACTTTCAAGCCGAGGATGGACTCACACCCGGCGATGGAACGTTGGACAGCCCTGTGGGGAAAGCCTCGTGGGAAAGCCTCGTGGGAAAGCCTCGAGGGAAAGCCACAGATCCCTTGATCCACGTGTAGGGAAGAGTGACACTGCTGCTACAGCCTCGGGAGAAAAGCGCACGTGCATGCACCCCAAACGAGACGAGGACTGACTCCATGGGGAGACTCCAGAAGTACCCCAAGATCCATGTCAGCACTGGAGAGGAATCCTCAGGTTCCCGCACCGACTCCACACAAGGTCTTAGGCCCCGGCATCGACGGGAGAGGAATCCCGAGAGGTCCCCGAGCAACTCGCATGGGGACTGGCCTTTCCTGAGGCCACAAGATCGGGTCCCTGAGGTCCCCGTCGGTAAGTCGAGAGCACCTGCCGCAACTCGAGAAAATCCAGGAGGTTCTCCCCTCCATTCGAGATGAGGCCCCATTTCCCCTGAGGCGTCTCGAGGCTAATCACATCTAACATCTGGAACTTCCAAAGTGTCCTTCACACCCCTGCCTGCAACTCAAGAAGTTCCCCGACATACCCACTCCACTCGAGAGGAAGCACGAGAGTCCCGCCCACATACAGAATAGCCCCGTTTCCGCCTCCTAGCTCGAGGGGGGGGATCCTTTCCCAGCGTGGTCGGGAAAGAATTCCCGGCGTTCCCGTTTGCATCTCAAGAGGAGGTGCTCTCCCACAGGAAAGGCGAGAGGAGCTCCAGGGTCGTGCCACCATTCCCAGAGTCCCCTGGATGACTCAGTCCATTCCAGGGAAATCTATTTTCCCTGCACTGCCTCGACTTTTAAGCCGAAGATCGACTCACATCTCGGTGGCACCTGGGGACAGAACTGTGGGAAAGCCTCGTGGGAAAGCCTCGAGGGAAAGACACAGATCCCTTGATCCACGCGAAGGGAAGCACGACACTGCTACTACAGCTCGGGAGGAAAGCGCACGTGCATGCCCCCCTCTCGAGACGAGGACTGACTGCCCTGGGGAGACTCCAGAAGTACCCGTAAGATCCATGTTTGCACTGGAGAGGAATCCTCAGGTTCCGGCACTGACTCCACACAAGGTCTTAGGCCCCCAGCATCGACGGGAGAGAATCCCGAGAGGGTCCCCGAGCAACTCGCATGGGGACTGGCCTTTCCTGAGGCCACCAGAGCGGATCCTGAGGTCCCCCGGTCGTAAGTCGAGAGCACCTGCCGCATCTCGAGAAAAATCCAGGAGGTTCTCCCCTCCAGGCGAGATGAGGCCCATTTCCGTTGAGGCAACTAGGGGGTAATCACACTTTAACTCTGGAACTTCCAAAGGGTCCTTCACACCCTTGCTGCAACTCAAGAAGTTCCCCGACATACCCGTCTCCACTCAAGAGGAATCCGAGAGTCCCGCACATATCCAGAGTGGCCCCATTTCGCCTGCTAGCTAGAGAGGAGGGATACTTTCCCTGCGTGGCAGGGAAAGAATTCCCGGCGTTCCCGTCGCTTCTCAAGAGGAGGCGCTCTCCACAGGAAAGGCGAGAGGAACTCCAGGGTCGTGCCACCATTCCCTGAGTCCCCCAGATGTCTCAGTCCATTCCTGGGAAAACTGTTTTCCTTCACTGCCCTCGACTTTAAAGCCGAGGATCGACTCACACCACCGTGGCACGTGGGAAAGCCCTGTGGGAAAGCCTCGTGGGAAAGCCTCATGGGAAAGTCTAGATGGAAAGCCACAGATCCCTTGATCCACGAAAAGGGAAGCGTGACACTGCTGCTAAGCTCGGGAGGAAAGCGCACGTGCATGCCCCTACTCGAGACGAGGACTTACGCCTCTGGGGAGATTCCAGAAGTCCCGGAAGATCCATGTCGGCACTGGAGAGGAATCCTCAGGTTCCGGCACTGACTCCACACAAGGTCTTAGGCCCTGGCATCGACGGGAGAGGAATCCCGAGAGGCCCGAGCAACTCGCATGGGGACTGGCCTTTCCTGAGGCCACCAGAGTGGGTCCCTGAGGTCCCCGTCGTAAGTCGAGAGCACATGCCGCAACTCGAGAAAAATCCAGGAGGTTCTCCCCTCCAAGCGACATGAAGCCCATTTCCGCTGAGGTATCTCGAGGCTAATCACTTACCTCTGGAACTTCCAAAGGGTCCTTCACACCCTTGCTGCAACTCAAGAAGTTCCGACATACCGTCCACTCGAGAGGAAGCAGGAAAGTGCCGCCCACATCAAGAGGAGCCACGTTTCCGCCTCCTAACTCGAGAGGTTTGTCCTTTCCCTGCGTGGTGGGGAAAGAATTCGCGGCGTTCCCGTCGCATCTCAAGAGGAGGCGCTCTCCAGAGGAAAAGCGAGAGGAACTCCAGGTTCGTGCACCATTGCCAGAGTCCCCCAGATGTCTCAGTCCATTCCAGGGAACCTGGTTTCCCTGCACTGCCTCGACTTTTAAGCGAGGATCGACTCACACCACTGTGGCACGTGGGAAAGCACTGTGGGAAAGCCTCGTGGGAAAAGCCTCATGGGAAAGTCTAGAGGGAAAGCCACAGATCCCTTGATCCACGAAAAGGGAAGCGTGACACTGCTGCTACAGCTCGGGAGGAAAGCGCACGTGCATGCCCCCACTCGAGACGAGGACTTACGCCTCTGGGGAGACTACAGAAGTCCCGAAGATCCATGTCGGCACTGGAGAGGAATCCTCAGGTTCCGGCACTGACTCCACACAAGGTCTTAGGCCCCGGCATCGACGGGAGAGGAATCCCGAGAGGCCCCGAGCAACTCGCATGGGGACTGGCCTTTCCTGAGGCCACCAGAGTGGGTCCCTGAGGTCCCCGTCGTAAGTCGAGAGCACTGCCGCAACTCGAGAAAAATCCAGGAGGTTCTCCCTCCAGGCGACATGAGGCCCATTTCCGCTGAGGTATCTCGAGGCTAATCACACCTTACCTCTGGAACTTCCAAAGGGTCCTTCACACCCTTTGCTGCAACTCAAGAAGTACCCCGACATACCCGTCTCCACTCGAGAGGAAGCCAGGAAAGTGCCGCCCACATCAGAGGAGCCAGTTTCCGCCTCCTAGCTCGAGAGGTTGATCCTTTCCCTGCGTGGTGGGGAAAGAATTCCGGCGTTCCCGTCGCATCTCAAGAGGAGGCGCTCTCCAGAGGAAAGGCGAGAGGAACTCCAGGTTCGTGCCACCATTGCCAGAGTCCCCAGATGTCTCAGTCCATTCCAGGGAACCTGGTTTCCCTGCACTGCCTCGACTTTCAAGCGAGGATCGACTCACACCACAGTGGCACGTGGGGCAGCCCTGTGGGAAAGCCTCGTTGGGAAAGCTCGAGGGAAATCCACAGATCCCTTGATCACGAAAAGGGAAGCGTGACACTGCTGCTAAGCTCGGGAGGAAAGCGCACGTGCATGCCCCCACTCGAGACGAGACTTACGCCTCTGGGAGATTCCAGAAGTCCCGGAAGATCCAAGTCGGCAATGGAGAGGAATCCTCAGGTTCCGGCACTGACTCCACACAAGGTCTTAGGCCCTGCATCGACGGGAGAGGAATCCCGAGAGGCCCCGAGCAACTCGCATGGGGACTGGCCTTTCCTGAGGCACCAGAGTGGGTCCCTGAGGTCCCGTCGTAAGTCGAGAGCACCTGCCGCAACTCGAGAAATCCAGGAGGTTCTCCCCT
>NW_017208375.1:0-3960 GCF_001704415.2 Capra hircus | reverse complement strand
GGACTGGCCTTTCCTGAGGGCACCAGGGTGGTCCCTGAGGTCCCCATCGTAAGTCGAGAGGCACCTGCCGCAACTCGAGGAAAAAATCCAAGGAGGTTCCAATCCAGCAGGCGAGATGAAGGCCCATCTCCGCTGAACCGGAACAGAAGGGTAATCACCACTTAAAACCTCGGAATCTTCCCCAAAAGGGTCTTCACTACCCTTGCTGCAAACTCTAGAAGTTCCCCTGACATACCCGTCTCTACTCAAGAGGATGCCCAGGTCCCGCCATATCCAGAGTGGCCTCCAGTTTCGCCTGCTACTCGAGAGGCAGAGGATTCCTTTCCCTGCGTGGTCGGAAAGTATTCGGCTAGCGTTCCCGTCTCAATCTCAAGGGTAGGCTTGCTCTCTCAAGGAACGCGAGAGGAAACTCAGTATCCCACGGACCACTTCCCCAGAGTCCCTGGATGTCTCAGTCCCATTCAGGGAAACCTCTTTTCGCCTGCACTGCCCTCGACTTTCAAGCTGAGGATCGACTCACACCACGGTGGCATGTGGGACAGCCCTGTGGGAAAGCCTCGTGGGAAAGTCTCCTGAGAAAGCCTCGAGGGAAAGCCACAGATCCCATGATCCACGCGAAGGGAAGCGTGACACTGCTGCTACAGCTCGGGAGGAAAACCCACGTGCATATCCCCGCTCGCGAAGAGGAATGACTCCCCTGGGAGACTCCAGAGGTAACCCAAGATCCACCTCAGCACTGGAGAGGAATCCTCAGGATCCGGCACAGACTCCACACAAGGTCCCAGGGCCCGGCATCGACGGGAGAGGAATCCCGAGAGGCCCCCGCGCAACTGCATGGGGACTGGCCTTTCCTGAGGCCACCAGAGCGGGTCCCTGAGGTCCCAGTCGTAAGTCGAGAGCACCTGCCGCAACTCGAGAAAATCCAGGAGGTTCTCCCCTCCAGGCGAGATGAGGCCCATTTCTGCTGAGGCGTCTCGAGGCTAATCACACCTAACCTCTCGAACTTCCGAAGGGTCCTTCACACCCTTGCTGCAACTCAAGAAGTTCCCCGACATCCCGTCTCCACTCGAGAGGAAGCACGAGAGTCCCGCCCAAATCCAGAGCAGCCCCGTTTCCGCCTCATACCTCGAGCGGAGGGATCCTTTCCCTGCGTGGTCGGGAAAGAATTCCCGGCGTTCCCGTCGCATCTCAAGAGGAGGCGCTCTCCACCTGGAATAGGCGAGAGGAACTCCAGGGTCTTGCCACCATTCCCAGAGTCCCCCAGATGTCTCAGTCCATTCCAGAGAAACCTGTTTTCCCTGCACTTGCGTCGACTTTCAAGCCGAGGATCGACTCACACCACGGTGGCACGTGGGACAGCCCTGTGGAAAGCCTCGTGGAAAAGCCTCTTGGGAAAGCGTCGAGGGAAAGCCACAGATCCGTTGATCCACGCCGAAGGGAAGCGTGACACTGCTGCTACAGCTCGGGAGGAAAGCGCACGTGCATGCCCCCACTCGAGTAGAGGACTGACTGCCCTGGGGAGACTCCAGAAGTACCCAAGATCTATGTCAGCACTGGAGAGGAATCCTCAGGTTACAGCACCGACTCCACACAAGACCTTAGGCTCCGACATCAACGGGAGAGGAATCCCGAGAGGCCCCTGAGCTACTCACATGGGGACTGGCCTTTCCTGAGGCCAGCAGAACGGGTCCCTGAGGTCCCCGTCGTAAGTCGAGAGCACCTGCCGCAACTCGAGAAAATCCAGGGGGTTCTCCCCTCCAGGCGAGATGAGGCCCATTTCCACTGAGGCGTCTCGAGGCTAATTACACCTAACCTCTGGAACTTCCAAAGGGTCCTTCACACCCTTGCCGCAACTCAAGAAGTTCCCCGACATACCCGTCTCACTCGAGAGAAGCACGAGATTCCCGCCCACATCCAGCAGAGCCGTTCCCTCTAGTCGAGAGGACGGGATCCCATTCCTTCCCGGACCAGAATTGCCGGGGATCCCTCCTCTCGAGAGGAGGCGGGAACGGGGGTCTCTGCTGGATGTGGGCGGGATCTCGTGCTTCTCTCGAGTGGAGACGGGTATGTCGGGGAACTTCTGAGTTGCGGCAAGGGTGTGAAGGACCCTTTGGAAGTTCCAGAGGTTAGGTGTAATTAGCCTCGAGACGCCTCAGTGGAAATGGGCCTCATCTCGCCTGGAGGGGAGAACCCCCTGGATTTTCTCGAGTTGCGGCAGGTGCTCTCGACTTACGACGGGGACCTCAGGGACCCGTTCTGCTGGCCTCAGGAAAGGCCAGTCCCCATGTGAGTAGCTCAGGGCCCTCTCGGGATTCCTCTCCCGTTGATGTCGGAGCCTAAGGTCTTGTGTGGAGTCGGTGCTGTAACCTGAGGATTCCTCTCCAGTGCTGACATAGATCTTGGGTACTTCTGGAGTCTCCCCAGGGCAGTCAGTCCTCTACTCGAGTGGGGGCATGCACGTGCGCTTTCCTCCCGAGCTGTAGCAGCAGTGTCACGCTTCCCTTCGCGTGGATCAACGGATCTGTGGCTTTCCCTCGACGCTTTCCCAAGAGGCTTTTCCACGAGGCTTTCCACAGGGCTGTCCCACGTGCCACCGTGGTGTGAGTCGATCCTCGGCTTGAAAGTCGACGCAAGTGCAGGGAAAACAGGTTTCTCTGGAATGGACTGAGACATCTGGGGGACTCTGGGAATGGTGGCAAGACCCTGGAGTTCCTCTCGCCTATCCAGTGGAGAGCGCCTCCTCTTGAGATGCGACGGGAACGCCGGGAATTCTTTCCCGACCACGCAGGGAAAGGATCCCTCCGCTCGAGGTATGAGGCGGAAACGGGGCTGCTCTGGATTTGGGCGGGACTCTCGTGCTTCCTCTCGAGTGGAGACGGGGTATGTCGGGGAACTTCTTGAGTTGCAGCAAGGGTGTGAAGGACCCTTTCGGAAGTTCGAGAGGTTAGGTGTGATTAGCCTCGAGACGCCTCAGCAGAAATGGGCCTCATCTCGCCTGGAGGGGAGAACCTCCTGGATTTTCTCGAGTTGCGGCAGGTGCTCTCGACTTACGACTGGGACCTCAGGGACCCGCTCTGGTGGCCTCAGGAAAGGCCAGTCCCCATGCAGTTGCGCGGGGGCCTCTCGGGATTCCTCTCCCGTCGATGCCGGGCCCTGGGACCTTGTGTGGAGTCTGTGCCGGATCCTGAGGATTCCTCTCCAGTGCTGACAGTGGATCTTGGGTTCCTCTGGAGTCTCCCAGGGGAGTCATTCCTCTTCGCGAGCGGGGATATGCACGTGGGTTTTCCTCCCGAGCTGTAGCAGCAGTGTCACGCTTCCCTTCGCGTGGATCATGGGATCTGTGGCTTTCCCTCGAGGCTTTCTCAGGAGACTTTCCCACGAGGCTTTCCCACAGGGCTGTCCCACATGCCACCGTGGTGTGAGTCGATCCTCAGCTTGAAAGTCGAGGCAGTGCAGGGAAAAAAGGTTTCCCTGGAATGGACTGAGACATCCAGGGGACTCTGGGAATGGGGCGTGATACTGGAGTTCCTCTCGCCTTTTCCTGTGGAGAGCGCCTACGCTTGAGATGAGACGGGAACGCTAGGAATACTTTCCCGACCACGCAGGGAAAGGATCCCTCCTCTCGAGCTAGCAGGCGGAAACGGTCTGGATATGGGCGGGACCCTTGGGATCCTCTTGAGTAGAGACGGGTATGTCAGGGAACTTCTTGAGTTGCAGCAAGGGTGTGAAGGACCCTTTGGAAGTTCCAGAGTTTAAGTTGATTACGCCTTGTTGCCTCAGCGGAAATGGGCCTCATCTCGCCTGGATGGGAACCTCCTGGATTTTCTCGAGTTGCGGCAGGTGCTCTGGACTTACGATGGCGGACCTCAGGACCCCCCTGGTGCCTCAGGAAAGGCCAGTCCATGGGAATTGCTCTGGGGCCTCTCGGATCCTCTCCGTAGATTCCGGGGTCTAGACCTT
>NW_017208374.1:0-3961 GCF_001704415.2 Capra hircus | reverse complement strand
GGCGTTGGCCTGAAGGAATACGCCCAGGACACAGGATTTGGGGGCCCTGGGAGCCTGGTGCTCCGGTGCGGTATTTGTTCTGGTGTCTTTTGTATTTCTAGTGCTGCGCCTAGAAAACCCGCTGAAGATTGGTGCCCTGCTGTTGGGTATTCCTTCCCTTCCCTCTGACAGAGCTCTCACTGCTGAAGCCCTTGCAGTGTGCAACCCACCACCCCCTAAGCCTCCCAACCGCCTGGCACCTATGTGCAAAGGCAAGGCAGGATTGGAGCTGAGGCAAGGAAGCGCCAGTGGCGTCTCCAGGCTCGCTCAGACAGCTCCTTCCTGGGGAGGGAGCCTAAAAGCAAGGCAAGTCTGGGCAAGGCGAGCCCCGGCCGAGCAGCCTCGCGCCAGAAACTCTGCCAGATCGGGGCTCTGAGCAGAGCTAGAGCTCTGCCGTACTGGAGGCCCACTTAGCTCCGTGCAAGCAGGGCTTTCCTCTTGACTGGGCTCGGCTGCCTCCTCTTCTCCCGAGGAGGCTCGCTACACTGCTGGCTGTGCTCTCGCCTATCAGGCGGGCGCGCAGGGCTCCTCCAGCAGGTTCTTGCCTCAGGGGCTGCTTCCCCTGAGTGAGGCTGTGGGGGGAACCCAGACACGCAGGATAAGGCCCCAACACCTGCACATGTCTCTGCTGGGGAGGAGAGTGCTAGGGAACCTACGTCTCTCACACACTTTCTAGGCACCCACGGAGTCAGCCTCTGGGAGTGTGGGGGATTGCAAAAACCCAGCCAGGGGCCCTTGGAACCTGGTGCTCTCCGTGCGGAGCTTTGTCTGGGCGGCCAAGGAACCGCTGAAGGAGCCCTGCTGTTGCCCTTCGCTTCCCTCTGACAGAGCTTTCACTGCTGGAGCCCTTGGCAGTGTGCAACCCACCAGCCCCTAAGCCCTCCTCAAGGACGCTTGGGACCTAAGTGCAAAGGCAAGGCAGGGGTAGAGCTGAAGCCAGGAAGGCGCCAGTGGCGTTTCCGAGCCTCACACAGCCTGCTCCTTCCTGGGGAGGGAGCCTTAAAGCAAGGCAAGTCTGCGCAAGGCTCGCCTATGGCAGAGCATCTTGGTGCCAGGAACTCTGCCAGATCGGGCCTCTGAACAGAGCTAGAGATCTGCCGTACTGGAGTCGCACTTAGCTTCGTGGAAGCAGGGATTTCAGCTTGACGGGGACTTGCTGCCTCCTCTTCCCCCGAGGAGGCTCGCTTCCCTGCTGGCTGTGCACTCGCCTATCAGGCGGGGGCGCAGGGCTCCTCCAGCAGGTCTTGCCTCAGGGGCTGCTTCCCCTGAGTTGGGGCTGTGGGCAGGAACCCAGACACGCAGGATCAGGCCCCAAACACCTGCACATGTCTCTGCTGGGGAGGAGAGTGCTAGGGAACCTACGTCTGTCATACACTTTCTGGGCACCCAAGGAATCAGCCTCCGTGTGTGCGGGGCTGAAAACCCCAGCCAGGGGCCCTGGGAGCCTGGTGCTCTCCGTGTGGCGCTGAATCTGGGCGGCCAAGCAACCGCTGGAGGAGCCCTGCAGTTGCCCTTCCCTTCCCTCTGACAGAATTCTCACTGGCTGGAGCCCTTGGCAGTGTGCAACCCACCAGCCCCTAAGCTCTCCTTAAGGAGGACTGGGACCTAAGTGCAAAGGCAAGGCAGGATTGGAGCTGAGGCAAGAAAGGCGCCAGTGGCGACTCCCAGGCTCCTGCTGCCTGCTCCTTCCTGGAGAGGCAGCCTAAAAGCAAGGCAAGTCTGGGCAAGGCTAGCCCCCGGCAGAGCAGCCTCGCGCCAGGAACTCTGCCAGATCGGGGCTCTGAGCAGAGCTAGAGCTCTGCCGTACTGGAGGCGCACTTAGCTCCGTGCAAGCAGGGCTTTCAACTTGACGGGGCTGGGCTGCCTCCTCTTCCCCCGAGGAGGCTCGCTTCCCTGCTGGCTGTGCACTCGCCTATCAGGCGGGGGCGCAGGGCTCCTCCAGCAGGTCTTGCCTCAGGGGCTGCTTCCCCTGAGTTGGGGCTGTGGGCAGGAACCCAGACACGCAGGATCAGGCCCCAACCACCTGCACATGTCTCTGCTGGGGAGGAGAGTGCTAGGGAACCTACGTCTGTCATACACTTTCTGGGCACCCAAGGAATCAGCCTCCGTGTGTGCGGGGCTGAAAACCCCAGCCAGGGGCCCTGGGAGCCTGGTGCTCTCGGTGCGGCGCTGATTCTAGGCGGCCTAGAAACCGCTGGAGGAGCCCTGCAGTTGCCCTTCCCTTCCCTCTGACAGAGCTCTCACTGCTGAAGCCCTTGGCAGTGTGCAACCCACCACCCCTAAGCCTCCCAACCGACGCCTGGCACCTATGTGCAAAGGCAAGGCAGGATTGGAGCTGAGGCAAGGAAGGCACCAGTGGCGTCTCCCAGGCTCGCTCAGACAGCTCCTTCCTGGGGAGGGAGCCTAAAAGCAAGGCAAGTCTGGGCAAGGCGAGCCCCGGCCGAGCAGCCTCGCGCCAGAAACTCTGCCAGATCGGGGCTCTGAGCAGAGCTAGAGCTCTGCCGTACTGGAGGCCCACTTAGCTCCGTGCAAGCAGGGCTTTCCTCTTGACTGGGCTCGGCTGCCTCCTCTTCTCCCGAGGAGGCTCGCTACACTGCTGGCTGTGCTCTCGCCTATCAGGCGGGCGCGCAGGGCTCCTCCAGCAGGTCTTGCCTCAGGGGCTGCTTCCCCTGAGTTGAGGGCTGTGGGCGGGAACCCAGACACGCAGGATCAAGGCCCCAAACCACCTGCACATGTCTCTGCTGGGGAGGAGAGTGCTAGGGAACCTACGTCTCTCACACACTTTCTAGGCACCCACGGAGTCAGCCTCTGGGAGTGTGGGGATGCAAAACCCAGCCAGGGGCCCTTGGAACCTGGTGCTCTCCGTGCGGAGCTTTGTCTGGGCGGCCAAGGAACCGCTGAAGGAGCCCTGCTGTTGCCCTTCGCTTCCCTCTGACCAGAGCTTTCACTGCTGGAGCCCTTGGCAGTGTGCAACCCACCAGCCCCTAAGCCCTCCTCAAGGACGCTTGGGACCTAAGTGCAAAGGCAAGGCAGGGGTAGAGCTGAAGCCAGGAAGGCGCCAGTGGCGTTTCCGAGCCTCACACAGCCTGCTCCTTCCTGGGGAGGGAGCCTTAAAGCAAGGCAAGTCTGCGCAAGGCTCGCCTATGGCAGAGCATCTTGGTGCCAGGAACTCTGCCAGATCGGGCCTCTGAACAGAGCTAGAGATCTGCCGTACTGGAGTCGCACTTAGCTTCGTGTAAGCAGGGATTTCAGCTTGACGGGGACTTGGCTGCCTCCTCTTCCCCCGAGGAGGCTCGCTTCCCTGCTGGCTGTGCACTCGCCTATCGAGGCGGGGCGCAGGGCTCCTCCAGCAGGTCTTGCCTCAGGGGCTGCTTCCCCTGAGTTGGGGCTGTGGGCAGGAACCCAGACACGCAGGATCAGGCCCCAAACACCTGCACATGTCTCTGCTGGGGAGGAGAGTGCTAGGGAACCTACGTCTGTCATACACTTTCTGGGCACCCAAGGAATCAGCCTCCGTGTGTGCGGGGCTTGAAAACCCCAGCCAGGGACCTGGACCTGCGTGCTCTCCGTGTGGCGCTGAATCTGGGCGGCAAGCAACCGCTGGAGGAGCCCTGCAGTTGCCTTCCCTTCCCTCTGACAGATTCTCACTGCTGGAGCCCTTGGCAGTGTGCAACCAGCCCTAAGCTCTCCTTAAGGAGGACTGGGACCTAAGTGCAAAGGCAAGGCAGGATTGAGCTGAGGCAAGAAAGGCGCAGTGGCGACTCCCAGGCTCCCTGCTGCTCCTTCTGGAGAGGCAGCCTAAAAGCAAGGCAAGTCTGGCAAGGCTAGCCCCGGCAGAGCAGCCTCGCGCAGGAACTCTGCCAGATCGGGGCTCTGAGCAGAGCTAGAGCTCTGCCGTACTGGAGGCGCACTTAGCTCCGTG
>NW_017208373.1:0-3961 GCF_001704415.2 Capra hircus | reverse complement strand
GGGGAATTCTTGAGTTACAGCAAGGGTGTGAGGGACCCTTTGGAAGTTCCAGAGTTTAGGTGTGATTTGCCTCGAGACACCTCAGCGGAAATGGGCCTCATCTCGCCTGGAGGGGAGACTTCCTGGATTTTCTCGAGTTGTGGCAGGTGCTCTCGATTTAACGACGGGACCTCAGGGACCCCGCCCTGGTGGCCTCAAGAAAGGCCAGTCCCCATTCGAGTTGCTCGGGGGCCTATCGGGATTCCTCTCCGTCGATGCCGGGCCTAAGACTTTGTGTGGTGTCGGTGCCGGAACCTGAGTATTTGCTCTCCAGTGCTGACATGGACCTTGGGTACTTCTGGAGTCTCCCCAGTGGAATCAGTCCTCGTCTCGAGTGGGGACATGCACGTGCGCTTTCCTCCCGAGCTGTAGCAGCAGTGTCACCCTTCCTTCGCGTGGAACAAGGGATCTGTGGCATTCCCTCGAGGCTCTCCCACGAGGCTTTCCACGAGGCTTTCCCACAGGGCTCTCCCATGTGCCACCGTGGTGTGAGTCGATCCTCGCTTGAAAGTCAAAACACAGTGCAGGGAAAACAGGTTTCCCTGGAATGCACTGAGACATCTGGAGGACTCTGGGAATGGTGGCATGACCTGGCGTTCCTCTCGCCTTTCCTGTGGAGAGCGCCTCTCTTGAGATGCGACGTGAACGCCCGGGAATTCTTTCCCGAGCACGCAGGGAAAGGATCCCTCCTCTCGAGCTAGTAGGCTGAAACGGGGCTCATCTGGATGCGAGCGAGACTCTAGTGCTTGCTCTCAAGTGGAGACCAGCATGTCGGGGAACTTCTTGAGTTGCAGCAAGGGTGTGAATGACCCTTTGGAAGTTCCAGAGGTTAGGTGTGATTAGCCTCGACACGCCTCAGCGGAAATGGGCCTCATCTCGCCCTGGAGGGGAAAACCTGGATTTTCTCGAGTTGCGGCAGGTGCTCTCGACTTACGACGGGGACCTCAGGGACCCGCTCTGATGGCCTCAGGAAAGGCCAGTCCCATGCGAGTTGCTCAGGGGACTCTCGGGGATTCCACTCCCGTAGATGCCGGGGCCTAAGTCCTTTGTGGAGTCGGTGCCAGAACCTGAGGATACCTCTCCAGGCCAGACATGGATCTTGGGGTACTTCTGGAGTCTCCCCAGGGGCGTCAGTGCTCGTCTCGAGGGGAGGCATGAACGTGCGCTTTCCCCCGAGCTGTAGCAGCAGTGTCACGCTTCCTTCGCGTGCATCAAGGCATCTGTGGCTTTCCCTCGGGAGGCTTTCCCACGAGGCTTTCCCACAGGGCTGTCCCCACGTGCCACCTTGGTGAGAGTCGATCCTCGGCTTGAAAATTCGAGGCAGTGCAGGGAAAACAGTTTTTCCTGGAATGGACTGAAATATCTGGGGGACTCTGGGAATGGTGGCACGACCCTGGAGTTCCTCTCGCCTTTCCTGTGGAGAGGGCCTCCTCTTGAGATGCGACGGGAACGCCGGAAATTCTTTCCCCGACGACGAAGGGAAAGGATCCCTCTTCTCGAGCTATGAGGCGGAAACGGGGCCTCTGGATGTGGGCGGGACTCTCGTGCTTCCTCTCGAGTGGAGACGGGTATGTCGGGGAACTTCTTGAGTTGCAGCAAGGGTGTGAAGGACCCGTTGGAAGTTCCAGATGTTAGATGTGATTAGCCTCGAGACGCCTCTGCGGAAATGGGCCTCATCTCGCCTGGAGGCGAGAACCCTCATGGATTTTCTCGAGTTGCGGCAGGTGCTCTCGACTTACGACTGGGACCTCAGGGACCCGCTCTGGGGGCCTCAGAAAAGGCCATTCCCCATGCGAGTTGTCCGGGGGCCTCTCGGGATTCCTCTCCCGTCGATGCTGGGGCCTAAGTCCTTGTGTGGAGTCAGTGCCCGGAACGTGAGGATTCCTCTCCAGTGCTGACATGGATCTTGGGTACTTCTGGAGTCTCCCCAGTGGAGTCAGTCCTCGTCTCGAAGGGAGGCATGCACGTGCGCTTTCCTCCCCAGCTTTTGCAGCAGTGTCACGCTTCCCTTTGCTTGGATCAAGGATCTGTGGCTTTTCCTCGAGGCTTTCCCACATGGCTTTCCCACAGGGCTGTCCCACGTGCCACCGTGGTGTGAGTCGATCCTCGGCTTGAAAGTCGAGGGAGTGCAGGGAAAACAGGTTTCCCTGGAATGGACTGAGACATCTGGGGGACTCTGGAATGGTGGCACGAACCTGGAGTTCCTCTCGCCTTTGCTGTGGAGAGCGCCTCCTCTTGAGATGCGACGGGAATGAAGGGAATTGTTTCCCGACCACGCAGGGAAAGGATCCCTCTTCTCAAGCCAGGAGGCGGAAACGGGGCTCCTCTGGATGTGGGCGGGGACTCTAGTGCTTCTTCTTGTGTGGAGACTGGTATATCGGGGAACTTCTTGAGTTGGCAGCGAGGGTGTGAAGAACCCTGTGGAAGTTCCAGAGGTTAGGTGTGATTAGCCTGGAGACGCCTCAGCGGAAATGGGCCTCAACTCGCCGGGAGGGGAGAACCTCCTGTATTTTCTCGAGTTGCAGCAGGTGCTCTAGTCTTACGACGGGGACCTCAGGGACTCGCTCTGGTGGCCTCAGGAAAGGCCATTCCCCATGCGAGTTGCTCGGGGGCCTCTCGGGATTCCTCTCCCGTCGATGCCGGGGCCTAAGACCTTGTGTGGAGTGGGTGCTGGAACCTGAGGATTCCTCTCCAGTGCTGACATGAATCTTGGGTACTTCTGGAGTCTCCCCAGTGGAGTCAGCCCTCGTCTCGAGTGGGGGAATGCACGTGCCCTTTCCTCCCGAGCTGTAGCAGCAGTGTCGCACTTCCCTTCGCGTGGATCAAGGGAACTGTCGCTTTCCCTCGAGGCTTTCCCAGGAGGCTTTCCCACAAGGCTGTCCCACGTGCCACCGTGGTGTGAGTCGATCCTGGGCTTGAAAGTCGAGGCAGTGCAGGGAAAACAGGTTTCCCTGGAATGGACTGAGGAATCTGGGAGACTCTGGGAATGGTGGCACGACACTGGAGTTCCTCTCGCCTTTCCTGTGGAGAGCGCCTGCTCTTGAGATGCGACGGGAACGCCAGGAATTCTTTCCCGAGCACGCAGGGAAAGGATCCCTTTTCTCGAGCTAGGGGGCGGAAATGGGTTACTGTGGATGTGGGTGGGGCTCTCGTGCTTCCTCTCGAGTGGAGTCGGGTATGTCGGCAAACTTCTTTGAGTTGCAGCAAGGGTGTGAAGGCCTTTGGAAGTTCCAGAGGTTAGGTGTGATTAGCCTCGAGACGCCTCAGCGGAAATGGGCCTCATCTCACCTGGATGGGAGAACCTCCTGGATTTTCTCGAGTTGCGGCAGGTGCCCTCGACTTACGACGGGACCTCAGGGACCGCTATGGTGGCCTCAGGAATGGCCAGTCCCCATGTGAGTAGCTCGCGGGCCTCTCGGATTCTTCTCCGTAGATGCCGGGGCCTAAGATCTTGTGTGGAGTGGGTGCTGGAACCTGAGGATTCCTCTCCAGTGCTGACATGGATCTTGGGGTACTTCTGGAGTCTCCCCCAGTGGAGTCAGCCCCTCGTCTCGAGTGGGGAATGCACGTGCGCTTTCCTCCCGAGCTGTAGCAGCAGTGTCACGCTTCCATTCCCGTGGATCAAGGGATCTGTCGCTTTCCACTCGAGGCTTTCCACGAGGCTTTCCACGAGGCTTCCCAACGAGGCATTCCCCACAGGGCTGTCCCACGTGCCACCGTGGTGTGAGTCGATCCTCGGCTTGAAAGTCAAGGCAGTGCAGGGAACACTGGTTTCCTGGAATGGACGCAGTCATTTCGGGGACTCTGGAATGGTAGCACGACCGCTGGAGTTCCTCTCGCTTTCCTGTGGAGAGCGCCTGCTCTTGAGATGAGACAGGAATGCCGGGAATTCTTTCCCGACCACGCACAGAAAGGATCCCTC
>NW_017208372.1:0-3961 GCF_001704415.2 Capra hircus | reverse complement strand
TGTTCCAGAGGATAGGTGTGATTAGCCTCGAGACTCCCTCAGCAGAAATGGGCCTCATCTCGCCTGGAGGGAGAACCACATGGATTCTCGAGTTGCCGCAGGTGCTCTCGACTTACGACGGGGACCTCAGGACCCGCTCTGGTGGCCTCAGAAAAGGCCAGTCCCCATGGGAGTTGCTCGGGGCCTCTCGGATTCCTCTCCCGTCGATGCCGGGGCCTAAGACCTTGTGTGGAGTCGTTGCCGGAACCTGAGGATTCCACTCCAGTGCTGACATGGAGATTGGGGGATTTCTGGAGTCTCCCCAGGGGAGAAAGTCCTCGTCTCTAGTGGGGGCATGCACGTGCGCTTTCCTCCCGAGCTGTAGCAGCTTGTCACGCTTCCCTTTGCTTGGATCAAGGGATCTGTGGCTTTCCCTCGAGTTTTCCCACGAGGGTTCTCACGAGACTTTCCCACAGGGCTGTCCCATGGGCCATCGTGGTGTGAGTCGATCCTCGGCTTGAAAGACAAGACAGTGCAGGAAAAACAGGTTTCCCTGGAATGGACTAGATATCTGGGGGACTCTGGGAACGTGGCACGACCCTGCAGTTCCTCTTGCCTTTCCTGTGGAGAGCGCCTCCTCTTGAGATGCTCGGAACGCCAGGAATTCTTTTCCGACCGCGCAGGGAAAGGATCCCTCCTCTCTAGCTAGGAGGCGGAAACGGGGCTCCTCTGGATGTGGGCGGGACTCTCGTGCTTCCTTTCGAGTGGAGACGGGTATGTCGGGGAACTTCTTGAGTTCCAGCAAGGGTGTGAAGGACCCTTTGGAATTTCCAGAGGTTAGCTGTTATTAGCCTTGAGACGACTCAGTGGAAATGTGCCTCATCTCGTCTGGAGGGGAGAACCTCCTGTATTTTTCTCGAGTTCCGGCAGGTGCTCTCGACTTACGAAGGGACCTCAGGGACCCGCTGTGGTGGCCTCAGGAAAGGCCAGTCCCCATGCGACATGCACGGGGGCCTCTCCGGATTCCTCTCCGGTCTATTCCAGCGGCCTAAGACCTTGTGTGGAGTCGGTGCAGGAACCTGAGGATTCCTCTCCAGTGCTGACATGGATCTTGGGTACTTCTGGAGTCTCCCCAGGGGAATCAGTGCTCGTCTCGAGTGGGGGCATGCACGTGCGCTTTCCTCCCGAGCTGTAGCAGCAGTGTCACGCTTCCCTTCGCGTGGATCAAGGGATCTGTGGCTTTCACACGAGGCTTTCCCACGAGGCTTTCCCACAGGGCTGTCCCACGTGCCACCGTGGTGTGAGCCGATCCTCGGCTTGAAAGTCGAGGCAGTGCAGGGAAAACAGTTTTCCCTGGAATGGACTGAGACATCTGGGGGACTCTGGGAATGGTGGCACGACCCTGGAGTTCCTCTCGCCTTTCCTGTGGAGAGCGCCTCCTCTTGAGATGCGACGGGAACGCCGGGAATTCTTTCCCGACCACGCAGGGAATGGATTCCCTCCTCTCGAGCTAGGAGGCGGACACGGGGCTCCTCTGGATGTGGGCGGCGACTCTCCTGCCTCCTCTCGGTGGAGACTGGTATGTCGGGGAACTTCTTGAGTTGCAGCAAGGGTGTGAAGGACCCTTTGAAGTTCCAGAGGTTAGGTGTGATTAGCCTGGAGACGCCTCAGGGGAAATGGGCCTCATCTCGCCTGGTGGGTAGAACCTCCTGGATTTTTCTCGAGTTGCGGCAGGTGCTCTCGACTTACGACAGGGGACCTCAGGGACCCGCTCTGGTGGCCTCAGGAAACTTCAGTCCCCATGCGAGTTGCTAGGGGCCTCTCGGGATTCCCCTCCCTTCGATGCCGGGCCTAAGACCTTGTGTGGAGTCGGTGCCGGAACCTGAGGATTCCTCTGCAGTGCCGACATGGATTTTCGGGGACTTCTGGAGTCTCCCCAGGGCGTCAGTCCTCGTCTCGAGTGGGGGAATGCACGTGCCCTTTCCTCCCTAGCTGTTGCAGCAGTGTCACGCTTCCCTTCTCGTGGATCAAGGGATCTGTGGCTTTCCCTCGAGGCTTTCCCACGAGGCTTTCCCACAGGACTGTCCCACCTTCCACCATGGTGTGAGTCGATCCTCTTCTTGAAAGTCGAGGCAGTGCAGGGAAAACAGTTTTCCCTGGAATGGACTAAGATATCTGTGGGACTCTGGGAATGGTGGCACGACCCTGGAGTTCCTCTCGCCTTTCCTGTGGAGAGCACCCCCGTCTTGAGATTTGACGGGAACGCCGGGAATTCTTTCCCGACCACGCAGGGAAAGGATCCCTCCTCTCGAGCTAGGAGTCGGAAACGGGACTCCTCTGGATGTGGGCGGGACTCTCGTTCTACCTCTCGAGTGGAAACTGGTATGTTGGGTATTTTCTTGAATTGCAGAAAGGGTGTGATGGACCCTTTGAAGTTCGAGAGGTTATTGATTCAGTTGAAAAGGGCCTCATCTCGCCAAGAAGGAGAACCTCCTGGATTTACTCAAAGTTGCGGCAGGTGCTCTCGAATTACTACGGGGACCTCAGGGACCCGCTCTGGTGGCCTCAGGAAAAACCAGTCCCCATGCGATTTGCTCGGGAGCCTCTCAGGATTCCTCTCCCATCGATGCCGGGCCTAAGACCTTGTGTGGAGTCGGTGTCGGAAACTGAGAATTTCCTCTCCAGTTCTGACATGGATCTTGGGTACTTCTGGATTCTCCCCAGGGGAGTCAGTCCTCGTCTCGAGTGGGGCATGCACGTGCGCTTTCCTCCCGAGCTGTAGCAGCAGTTTCACGCTTCCCTTCCCGTGTATCCTAGGATCAGTGGCTTTCCCTCGAGGTTTCCACGAGGCTTTCCACGACGCTTTCCCACCAGGCTTTCTCACGACGCTTTCCCACAGTGATGTCCCCGTGCCACCGTGGTGTCAGTCAATCCTCGTCTTGAATGTTGAGGCAGTGCTGGGAAAACAGGCTTCCGCTGGAATGGACTGAGACATCTGGGGGATCTGGGAAAGGTGGCACGACCCTGGAGTTCCTCTCGCCTTTCCTGTGGAGAGCGCCTCCTCTTGAGATGCGAGGGAATGCGGGAATTCTTTCCCGACCACGCAGCTGAAAGGATCGCTCCTCTCGAGCCATGAGGCGGAAACGAGGCTCCACTGGATGTAGTGGGACTCTCGTGCTTCCTCTCGAGTGGAGACGGGTATGTCGGGGAACTTCTTGAGTTGCAGCAATGGTGTGAAGGACACTTTGGAAATTCCATAGGTTAGTAGTGATTAGCCTCGAGACGCCTCAGCGGAAATAGGCCCTCATCACGCCTGGAAGGGAGAACCTCCTGGATTTTCTCGAGTTGCGGCAGGTGCTCTCGACTTACGACGGGCACCCCAGGTACCCTCTATGGTGGCCTCAGGAAAGGCCAGTCCCCATGCGAGTTGCACGGCGGCCATCTCGCGGATTCCTCTCCCGTCGATGCCCGGGCCTAAGACCTTGTTTGGAGTCGGTGCCGGAACCTGAGGATTCCTCTCCAGTGCTGACATGGATCTTGGGGTACTTCTGGAGTCTCCCCAGGGGAGTCAGTCTTCGTCTCGAGGGGGCATGCACGTGCGCTTTCCTCCCAGCTGTATCAGCAGTGTCTCGCTCCCCTTCACGTGGATCAAGGATCTGTGGCTTTCCTTCGAGGCTTTCCCATGAGACTTTCCAACGAGTCTTTCCCACAGGGCTGTCCCAGGTGCCACCATCGTGTGAGACGATCCTCGGCTTGAAAGTCGAGGCAGTGCAGGAAAAACAGGTTTTCCCTGGAATGGCCTGAGACATCTGGGGTACTCTGGGAATGTGGTGGAACGACCCTGGAGTTCCTCACGCCTTTCCTGTGTAAAGCGCCCCTCTTGAGATGAGACGGGAATGCCGAGAATTCTTTCCCGACCACGCAGGGAAAGGATCCCTCCTCTCGAGCTATGTGGCGGTAACGGGGCTCCTCTGGATGTGGC
>NW_017208371.1:0-3961 GCF_001704415.2 Capra hircus | reverse complement strand
TTGCACGGGGGCCTCTCGGGATTCCTCTCCTGTCGATGCGGGTCCTAAGACCTTGTGTGGAGTCGGTGCCGGAACCTGAGGATTCCTCTCCAGTCCTGACATGGATCTTGGGGTACGTCCTGAGTCTCCCCTGGGAGAGTCCTCGTCTCGAGTGGGCATGCACGTGCGCTTTTCCTCCCCAGCTATAGCAGCAGTGTCCAGGCTTCCTTCGCGTGGATCAGGGATCTGTGGCTTCTGAGGGCTTTCCCACGAGGCTTTCCCTCGAGTCTTTCCCACAAGGCTGTCCCACGTGCCACCGTGGTGGAGAGTCATTCTCCGCTTGAAAGTCGAGGCAGTGCAAGGAAAACAGGTTTCCCTGGAATGGACTGAGACATCTGGGGACTCTGGAATCGTGGCACGACCCTGGAGTCCTCTCACCTTTCCTGTAGAGAGCGCCCCCTCTTGAGCTGCGATGGGAAGGCCAGGAATTCTTTCCTGAACACGCAGGGAAAGGAACCCTCCTCTCGAGCTAGGAGCGGAAACGGGGCTCCTCTGGATGTGGGCGGGACTCTCGTGCTTCCTCTCGAGTCGAGACGGGTATGTCGGGGAACTTCTTGAGTTGCAGCAAGGGTGTGAAGGACCCTTTGAAAGTTCCAGAGGTTAGGTGTGATTAGCCTCGAGAAAGCCTCAGCGGAAATGGGCCTCATCTCGCCTGGAGGGGAGAACCTCCTGGATTTTCTCGAGTTTGCGGCAGGTGCTCTCGACTTACGATGGGAACCTCAGGGACATGATCTGTGGCCTCAGGAAAGGCCAGTCCCCATGCGAGTTGCTCGGGGGCCTCTCGTATTCCTCTCCCATCGATGCCGCGGCCTAAGACCTTGTGTGGAGTCGGTGCCGGAACCTGAGGATTCCTCTCCAGTGTTGACATGGATCTTGGGGTACTCCTGAGTCTCCCCTGTGGAGTCAGTCCTCGTCTCGAGTGGGGCATGCACGTGCGCTTTCCTCCCCAGCTGTAGCAGCAGTGTCACGCTTCCCTTCGCGTGGATCAAGGGAGTGGCTTTCCCTCGAGGCTTTCCCACGATGCTTTCCCACGAGGCTTTCCACAAGGCTGCCCACGTGCCACCGTGGTGTGAGTCGATCGTCGGCTTGAAAGTCGAGGCAGTGCAGGGAAAACAGGTTTCCCTGGAATGGACTGAGACATCTGGGGGACTCTGGGAATGGTGGCACGACCCTGGAGTTCCTCTCGCCTTTCCTGTGGAGAGTGCCTCCTCTTGAGATGCGACGGAAATGCCGTGAATTCTTTCCCGACCACGCAGGGAAGGATCTCTCCTCTCGAGCTAGGAGGCGGAAACGGGGCTCCTCTGGATGAGGCGGGACTCTCGTGATTCCTCTCGAGTGGAGACGGGTATGTCGGGGAAATTCTTGAGTTGCAGCCAGGGTGTGAAAACCCTTTGTAAGTTCAGAGGGTAGGTGTGATTAGCCTCGCGGCGCCTCAGCGGAAATGGGCCTCATCTCGCCTGGAGGGGCGAACCTCCTGGATTTTCTCGAGTTGCGGCAGGTGCTCTCGACTTACGGGGACATCAGGGACCCGCTCTGGTGGCCTCAGGAAAGGCCAGTCCCCATGCGAGTAATTCGGGGCCTCTAGGGCCTCCTCTCCCGTCGATGCCGGGGCCTAAGACCTTGTGTAGAGTCGGTGCCGGAACCTGAGCATTCCTCCCCAGTGCTGACATGGATTTTGGGTATTTTGGAGTCCCCTAGGGGAGTCAGTCCTCGTCTCGTTTGGGGCATGCAAGTGCGCTTTCCTCCCGAGATGGGGCAGCAGTGTCATGTTTCCCGTCGAGTGGATCAAGGAATCAGTGGCTTTTCCTCGAGTCTTTTCCACAAGGCTTTCCCACGAGGCTTTTCCACAGGGCTGTCTCACGTGCCAACGTGGTGTGAGTCGATCCTCGGCTTGAAACTCGAGGCAGTGCAGGGAATACAGGTTTCCTGGAATGGACTGAGACCTCTGGGGGACTATCAGATTTGTGGCACACCTGGAGTTCCGCTCGCCTTTCCTGTGGAGAGGGCCTCCTCTTGAGATGCGATGGGAACGCCGGGAATTCTTTCCCGAAACACAGGGAAAGGATCCCTCCTCTCGAGCTAGGAGGCGGAAACGGGGCTCCTCTAGATGTGGGCGGGAATCTCGTGCTTCCTCTCGAGTGGAGACGGGTATGTCAGGGAACTTCTTGAGTTGCAGCAAGGGTGTGAAGGACCCTTTGGAAGTTCCATAGGTTAGGTGTGATTAGCCTCGAGACGCCTCTGGGAAATGGGCCTCATCTCGCCTGGAGGGAGTACTTCCTGAATTTTCTCGAGTTGTGGCAGGCAATCTCGACTTACGACGGGGACCTCAGGGACCCGCTCTGGTGGCCTCAGGAAAGGCCAGTCCACATGCGAGTTGATGGGGCCTTCGGGATTCCTCTCTCGTCGATGCCAGGGCCTAAGATCTTGTATGGAGTCCGTGCCGGAACCTGAGCATTCCTCTCCAGTGCAGACATGGATCCTGGGGTACTTGGAGTCTCCCCAGGGGAGTCAGTCCTCGTCTCGAGCGGGGGCATGCACGTGCGCTTTCCCCGAGCTGTAGCACAAGTGTCACTCTTCCCTTCGCGTGGATCAAGAGATCTGTGGCTTTCCCTTGAGGCTTTCCCACGAGGCTTTCCAAAAGGCTTTCTCACAGGGCTGTCCCACGATGCCACCGTGGTGTGAGTCGATCCTCGGCTTTAAAGTCGAGGCAGTGCAGGGAAAACAAGTTTCCCTGGAATGGACTGAGACATCTGGGGGACTCTGGAATGGTGTCACGACCTGGAGTTCCTCTCGCCTTTCCTGTGGAGAGCGTCTCCTCTTGTGATGCGACGGGAACGCCGGGATTTCTTTCCCGAACACGCAGGGAAAGGATCCCTCCTCTCGAGCTAGGAGCGGAAACGGGGCTCCTCTGGATGTGGGCAGAACTCTCCTGCTTCCCTCTCGAGTGGAGGAGACGGGTATGCGGGAAACTTCCTGAGTTGCATCAAGGGTGCGAAGGACCTTTTGGAAGCTCCAGACTTAGGTGTGATTAGCCTCGAGATGCCTCAGCGGAAATGGCCTCATCTCGCCTGGAGGGGAGAACCTCCTGGATGTTTCTCGACTTGCGGCAGGTGCTCTCGACTTTCGACGGGGACCTCAGGGACCCATTCTGGTGGCCTCAGGAAAGGCCATTCCCCATGGGAGTTGCTCGGGGACTCTTGGGATTCCTCTCCCGTCGATGCTGCGGCCTAAGACCTCGTGTGGAGTCGGCGCCAGAACCTGAGGATTCCTCTCCAGTGCTGACATGGATCTGGGGTACTTCTGGAGTCTAGCAGGAGACTCAGTCCTCGTCTCGAGTGGGGCATGCACGTGCGCTTTCCTCCCGAGCTGTAGCAGCAGTGTCACGCTTCCCATCGGTGATCAAGGGATCTGTGGCTTTCCCTCGAGGTTCCACGAGGCTTTCCCACGAGGCTTTCCCACAGGGCTGCCCACGTGCCACCGTGGTGTGAGTCGATCCTCGGCTTGAAAGTCGACGCAGTGCAGGGAAAACAGGTTTCCCTGGAATGGACTGAGACACCTGGTTGTCTCTGGGAATGGTGTCACGACCCTGGAGTTCCTCTCGCCTTTCCTGTGGAGAGCGCCTCCTCTTGAGATGCGACGGGAACGCCGGGAATTCTTTCCCGACCAAGCAGGGAAAGGATCCCTCATCTCAGGCTAGGAGTCGGAAACGGGGCTCCTCTGGATGTGGCCGGGACTCTCGTGCTTCCTCTCAAGTGGAGACGGGGTATGTCGGGAACTTCTTGAGTTGCAGCAAGGGTGTGAAGAACCCTTTGGAAGTTCCAGAGTTAGGTGTGATTAGCCTCGAGATGCTCAGCGGAAATGGGCCTCATCTCGCCTGGAGGGAGAACCTCCTGGATTTTCTCGAGTTGCAGCAGGTGCTCTC
>NW_017208370.1:0-18062 GCF_001704415.2 Capra hircus | reverse complement strand
GAGGAATCCCGAGAGGCCCCCGCGCAACTCGCCATCGGGACTGGCCTTTCCTGAGGCCACCAGAGCGGCGTCCCTGAGGTCCCCGTCCGTAAGTCGAGGCACCTGCCGCAACTCAGAGAAAATCCAGGAGGTTCTCCCCTCCAGGCGAGATGAGGCCCATTTCCCGCTGAGCTGTCTTGAGGCTAATCCCGTCGATGCTGGGGCCTAAGACCTTGTGTGGAGTCGGTGCAGAAGCTGAGGAGTCCTCTCCAGTGCTGACATGGATCTTGGGATACTTCTTGAGTCTCCCCAGGGCAGTCAGTCCTCGTTACGAGTGGGGGCATGCACGTGCAATTTCCTCCGAGCTGTAGCAGCGCAGTGTCACACTTCCCTTCGCGTGGAACAAAGGGATCTGTGGCTTTCCCTTCGAGGCTTTCCCACGAGGCTTTCCCATGAGGCTTTCCCACAGGGCTGTCCCCACGTGCCACCTTGGTGTGAGTCGATCCTCGGCTTGAAAGTCCAGGGCAGTGCAGGGAAAACAGGTTTCCCTGGAATGGACCGAGACATCTGGGAGACTCTGGGAATGGTGGCACGACCCTGGAGTTCCTCTCGCCTTTCCTGTGGAAAAGCGTCCTTCTTGAGATGCGACGAGAACGCCAGGAATTTCTTGCCCGACCACGCAGGGAAAGGATCCCTCCTCTCGAGCCTAGGAGGCGGAAACGAGGGCTCCTCTGGATGTGGGAGGGGACTCTCGTGCTTCCTCTCGAGTGGAGACGGGTATGTCGGGGAACTTCTTGAGTTGCAGCAAGGGTGTGAAGGACCCTTTGGAAAGTTCCAGAGGTTTGGTGTGATTAGCCTCGAGACGCCTCAGCGGAAATGGGCCTCATCTCGCCTGGAGGGGAGAACCTCCTGGAATTTCTCGAGTTGCGGCAGGTGCTCTCGACTTACGACGGGGGACCTCAGGGATCCGCTCTGGTGGCCTCAGGAAAGGCCAGTCCCCATGCGAGTTGCTCGGGGGCCTCTCGGGATTTCTCTCCCGTCGGTGCCAGGGCCTAAACCTTCTGTGGAATTGGTGCCGGAACTTGAGGATTCCTGTTCCTGTGCTGACATGGATCTTGGGGCACTTCTGGAGTCTCCCCAGGGGAGTCAGTCCTCGTCTCGTGTGGGGGCATGCACGTGCGTTTCCTCCCGAGCTGTAGCAGCGGGTGTCATGCTTCCCTTCGCGTAGATCAAGGGATATGTGGCTTTCCCTCGAGGCTTTCCCACGAGGTTTTCCACGAGGCTTTCCCACAGGGCTGTCCCACGTGCCACCATGGTGTGAGTCGATAATCAGCTTGAAAGTCGAGGCAGTGCAGGGAAAACAGGTTTCCCTGGAATGGACTGAGACATCTGGGGAACTCTGGGAATGGTGGCACGACCCTGGAGTTCCTCTCGCCTTTCCTGCCGAAAGCGCCTCTTCTTGAGATGTGACGGGAACGCCGGGAATTCTTGCCCGAACACGCATGTGAAATGATCCCTCCTCTCGAGCTAGGAGGCGGAAACGGGGCTCCTCTGGATGTGGGCGGGACTCTCGTGCTTCCTCTCGAGTGGAGACGGGTATGTCGGGGAACTTCTTGAGTTACAGCAAGGGTGTGAAGGACCCTTTGGAATTTCCAGAGGTTAGGTGTGATTAGCCTAGAGACGCCTCAGCGGAAATGGGCCTCATCTCGCCTGGAGGGGAGAACCTCCTGGATTTTCTCGAGCTGCGGCAGGTGCTCTCGACTTATCGACGGGGACCTCAGGGACCCGCTCTGGTGGCCTCAGGAAAGGCCAGTCCCCATGCGAGTTGCTCGGGGGCCTCTCGAGATTCCTCTCCCGTCGATTCGGGGCCTAAGACCTTGTGTGGAGTCGGTGCCGGAATCTGAGGGTTCCTCTCCAGTGCTGACATGGATCTTGGGATACTTCTGGAGTCTCCCCAGGGGAGTCAGTCCTCGTCTCAAGTGGGGGCATGCACGTGCGCTTTCCTCCCGAGCTGTAGCAGCAGCGTCACGATTCCCTTCGTGTGGATCAAGGGATCTGTGGCTTTCCCAGTAGGCTTTCCCACGAGGCCTTCCCATGAGGCTTTCCCACAGGGCTGTTCCACGTGCCACCGTGGTTTGAGTCGATCCTCAGCTTGAATGCCGTGGCAGTGCAGGGAAAGCATGGAAAACAGGTTTCCCTGGAAAGGACTGAGACATCAGGGGGACTTTGGGTATGGTGGCACGACCCTGGAGTTCCTCTCGCCTTTCCTGTGGAGAGCGCCTCCTCTTGAGATGCGACGGGAACGCCGGAAATTCTTTCCCGTACACGCAGGGAAAGGATCCCTTCTCTCGAGCTAGGAGGCGGAAACGGGGCTCCTCTGGATGTGGGCGGGACCTCGTGCTTCCTCTCGAGTGGAGACGGGTATGTCGGGGAACTTCTTGAGTTGCAGCAAGGGTGTGAAGGACCCTTTGGAAGTTCCAGTGGCTTAGGCGTGATTAGCCTTGAGATGTCTCAGCGGAAAGGGGCCTCATCTCTCCTGGAAGGGAGAACCTCCTGGATTTTCTCTAGTTTCGGCAGGTGCTCTCGACTTACGACGGGGACCTCAGGGACCCGCTCTGGTGGCCTCAGGAAAGGCCAGTCCCCATGCGAGTTGCTCAGGGGCCTCTCGGGATTACTCTCCCGTCGATGCCGGGGCCTAAGACCTTGTGTAGAGTCGGTGCCAGAAGCTGAGGAGTCCTCTCCAGTGCTGACATGGATCTTGGGATACTTCTTGAGTCTCCCCAGGGCAGTCAGTCCTCGTTACGAGTGGGGGCATGCACGTGCAATTTCCTCCCGAGCTGTAGCAGCAGTGTCACGCTTCCCTTCGCGTAGAACAAGGGATCTGTGGCTTTCCCTCGAGGCTTTCCCACGAGGCTTTCCCACAGGGCTGTCCCACGTGCCACCGTGGTGTGAGTCGATCCTCGGCTTGAAAGTCGAGGCAGTGCAGGGAAAACAGGTTTCCCTGGAATGGACTGAGACATCTGGGGGACTCTGGGAATGGTGGCACGATAATGCAGTTCCTCTCGCCTTTCCTGTGGAGAGTGCCTCCTCTTGAGATGCGACAGGAATGCCGGGAATTCTTTCCCGACCACGCAGGGAAAGGATCCCTCCTCTCGAGCTAGGAGGCGGAAACGGGGCTCCTCTGGATGTGGGCGGGACTCTCGTGCTTCCTCTCGAGTGGAGACGGGTATGTCGGGGAAATTCTTGAGTTGCAGCAAGGGTGTGAAGGACCCTTTGGACGTTCCAGAGGTTAGGTGTGATTAGCCTCGAGATGCCGCAGCGGAAATGGGCCCTTCTCGCCTGCAGGGGAGAACCTCCTGGATTTACTCGAGTTGCGTCAGGTGCTCTGGACCTAAGACGGGGACCTCAGGGACCCGTTCTGGTGGCCTCAGGAAAGGCCAGTCCCCATGAAAGTTGCCCTGGGGCCTCTGGGGATTCCTCTCCCGTCGATGCCGGGGCCTAAGACCTTGTGTGGAGTCGGAGCCGGAACCTGAGGATTCCTCTCCAGTGCTGAAGTGGATCTTGGGGTACTTGTGGAGTCTCCCCAGGGGAGTCAGTCCTCGTCTCGAGTGGGGGCATCCACGTGCGCTATGCTCCCGAGCTGTAACAGCAGTGTCATGCTTCCTTTAGCGTGGATCAAGGGATCTGTGGCTTTCCCTCGAGTCTTTCCCTCGAGAATTTCCCACGAGGCTTTCCCAAGAGGCTTTCCCACAGGGCTGTCCAACGTGTCACTGTAGTGTGAGTCGACCCTTGGCTTGAAAGTTGAGGCAGTGCTGGAAAAACAGGTTTCCCTGGAATGGACGGAGACATCTGGGGGACTCTGGGAATGGTGGCACGAACCTGGAGTTCCTCTGGCCTTTACTGTGGAGAGGGCCTCCTCTTGAGATGCGACGGGAACGTCGGGAATTCTTTCCCGACCACGCAGGGAAAGTGTCCCTCCTCTCCAGCTATGAGGCGGTAACGGGGCTCCTCTGGATGTGGGCGGGAACTCGTTCTTCCTCTCGAGTGGAGACGGGTATGTCGAGGCACTTTTTGAGTAGCAGCAAAGGTGTGACGGACACTTTGGAAGTTCCAGAGGTTAGTTGTGATTAGCCTCCAGACGCCTCATTGGAAATGGGCCTCATCTTGCCTGGAAGGGAGAACCTCCTGGACGTTCTCGAGTTGGGGCAGGTGCTCTCGTCATACGACAGGGACCTCAGGGACCCGCTCTGGTGGACTCAGGAAAGGCCAGTCCACATGAATGTTGCTCGGGTGTCTCTCGGAATTTCTCTCCCGTAGATGCTGGAGCCCAAAACCTTGTGTGGAGTCGGTGCCGGAAACTGAGGATTCCTCTCCTGTGCTGACATGGATCTTGGGGTACTTCTGGAGTCTCCCCAGGTGAGTCAGTCCTCGTCTCGAGTGGGGGCATGCACGTGCAATTTCCTCCCGAGCTGTAGCAGCAGTGTCACGCTTCCTTTAGCGTGGATCAAGGGATCTGTGGCTTTCCCTCGAGGCTTTCCCAAGAGGCTTTCCCACGAGGCTTTCCCACAGGGCTGCCCACGTGCCACTGTAGTGTGAGTCTACCCTCGGCTTGAAAGTTGAGGCAGTGCTGGGAAAACAGTTTTCTCTGGAATGGACGGAGATATCTGGGGGACTCTCGAAATGGTGGCACAACCCTGGAGTTCCTCTCGCCTTACCTGTGGAGAGCGCCTCCACTTGAGATGCGACGGGAAAGCCGGGAATTCTTTCACAACTACGCGGGGAAGGATCCCTCCTCCCGAGCTATGAGGCGGAAACGGGGCTCTTCTGGATCTGGGTTGGACTCTCGTGCTTCCTCTGGATTGGAGACGGGTATGTCAGGGAACTTCTTGAGTTGCAGCAAAGGTGTGAAGGACCCTTTGGAAGTTCCAGAGGTTATGTGTGATTAACCTTGAGACGCCACAGTGGAAATGGGCCTCATCTCGCCTGGAGGGGAGAACCTCTTTGATTTTCTCGAGTTACCCCAGGTGCTCTCGACTTACGCCGGGGACCTCAGGGACCCGCTCTGGTGGCCTCAGGAAAGGCCAGTCCCCATGCAAGTTGCTCAGGGGCCCCTCGGGATTCCTCTCCCGTCGATGCCGGGGCCTAAGGCCTTGTGGGGAGTCCGTGCCGGAACCTGAGGATTCCTCTCCAGTGCTTACAAGGATCTTGAGGTACTTCTGGAGTATCCCCAGGGGAGTCAGTCCTCGTCTCGAGTTGGGGCATGCACGTGCGCTTTCCTCCCGAGCTGTAGCAGCAGTGTCACGCTTTCCTTCGAGTGGATCATGGGATCTGTGGCGTTCCATCGAGGCTTTCCTCGAGGGTTTCCCACAGGGCTGTCCCACGTTGCTCCGTGGTGTGAGTTGATCCTTGGCTTGAAAGTCGAGGCAGTGCAGGGAAAACAGGTTTCCCTGGAATGGACTGAGACATTTGGGGGACTCTGGGAATGGTGGCATGACCCTGGAGTTCCTCTCGCCTTTCCTGTGGAGAGCGCCTCCTCTTGAGATGCGACGGGAACGCCGGCAATTCTTTCCCGAACACGCAGGGAAAGGATCCCTCCTCTAGAGCTATGAGGCGGAAACGGGGCTTCTCTGGATGTGGGCGGGACTCTCGTGCTTCCTCTCGAGTGAAGACGGGTATGTCCGGGAACTTCTTGAGTTGCAGCGGGGGTGTGAAGGACCCTTTGGAATTTCCAGAGGTTATGTGTGATTAACCTTGAGACGCCACAGCGGAAATGGGCCTCATCTCGCCTGGAGGGGAGAACCTCCTGGATTTTCTCGAGTTGCGGCAGGTGCTGTCGACTTACGACGGGGACTTCAGGGACCCGATCTGGTGGCCTCAGGAAAGGCCAGTCCCCATGCGAGTTGCTCGGGGGCCTCTTGGGTTTCCTCTCCCGTCGATGCCGGGGCCTAAGACCTTGTGTGGAGTCGGTGCCGGAACGTGAGGATTCCTCTCCAGTGCTGAAATGGATCATGGGGTACTTCTGGAGTCTCCCCGGTTTAGTCAGTCCTAGTCTCGAGTGGGGGCATGCACGTTCAATTTCCTCCCGATCTGTGGAAGCAGTGTCACACTTCCGATAGCGTGTATCAAGGGATCTGCAGCTTTCCCTCGAGGCTTTCCAATGAGGCTTTCCCTCGAGGATTTTCCTCAGGGCTGTCCCACGTGCCACCGTGGTGTGAGTCGATCCTCGGCTTGAAAGTCGAGGCAGTGGAGGGAAAACAGGTTTCCCTGGAATTGACAGAGATATCTGGGGGACTCTGCGAATGGTGGAACGACCCTGGAGTTTCTCTCGCCTTTCCTGTGGAGAGGGCCTCCTCTTGAGATGCGACTGGAACGCCGGGAATGCTTTACAGACCACGCAGGTAAAGGATCCCTCCTCTCGAGCTATGAGGTGGAAACGGTGCTCCTCTGAAAGTGGGCGGGAAGATCTTGATACTCTCGAGTGGAGCGGGTATGTCGGAGAACTTCTTGAGTTGCAGCAAGGGTGTGAAGGACCTTTGGAAGTTCCAGAGGTTAGGTGTGATTAACCTCCAGACGCCTCAGCGCAAATGGGCCTCATCTCGCCTTTAAGGACGCCAAGATCCATGTCAGCACTGGAGAGGAATCCTCAGGTTCCGGCACCGACTCCACACAAGGTCTTAGGCCCCGGCATCGACGGGAGAGGAATCCCGAGAGGCCCCCGAGAAACTCGCATGGGGAATGGCCTTTCCTGAGGCCACCAGAGCGGGTCCCTCAGGTCCCCGTCGTAAGTCGAGATCACCTGTCCCAACTCGAAAAAATCCAGGAGGTTCTCCCCTCCAGGCGAGATGAGGCCCATTTCCGCTGAGGCGTCTCGTGGCTAATCACACCTAAACCTCTGGAACTTCCAAAGGGTTCTTCACACCCTTGCTGCAACTCAAGAAGTTCCCCGACATACCCGTCTCCACTCGAGAGGAAGCACGAGAGTCCCGCCCACATCCAGAGGAGCCCCGTTTCCGCCTCACAGCTCGAGAGGAGGTATCCTTTCCCTGCGTGGTCCGGAAAGAATTCCCGGTCTTCCCGTCACAACTCAAGAGGAGGCGCTTTCAACAGGAAAGGTTAGAGGAAATCCAGGGTCGTGCCACCATTCACAGAGTACCCCAGATATCTCAGTCCATTCCAGGGAAACCTGTTTTCCCTGCACTGCCTCGACTTTCAAGCCGAGGATCGACTCACAGCACGGTGGCACGTGGGACAGCCCTGTGGGAAAGCCTCGTGAGAAAGCCTCATGGGAAAGCCTCGAGGGAAAGCCACTGATCCCTTGATCCACTCGACGGGAAGAATGACACTGCTGCTACAGCTCGGGAGGAAAGCGCTCTTCAATGCCCCCACTCGAATGAGGCCTGACTCCCCTGGGGAGACTCCGAAGTACCCCAAGATCCATGTCAGCACTGGAGAGGAATCCTCAGGTTCCAGGACCGACCCACACAAGTTCTTAGGCCCCGGAATCGACGGGAGAGGAATCCCGAGAGGCCACCGAGCAACTCGCATGGGGACTGGCCTTTCCTGCGGCCACCAGAGCGGGTCCCTGAGGTCCCCATCGTAAGTCGAGAGCACCTGTTGCAATTCGAGAAAATCCAGGAGGTTCTCCCCTCCAGGCAAGATGAGGCGCATTTCCGCTGAGGCGTCTAGAGGCTAAATGCACCTAACATCTGGAACTTCCAAAATGTCCTTCACACCCTTTCTGCAACTGAATATGTTCCCCGACATACTCGCCTCCACTCTAGAGGAAGCACGAGAGTCCCGCCCACATCCAGAGGAGGCCCGTTTCCGCCTCCTAGCTCGAGAGGAGGGATCCTTTCCCTGCGTGGTCGGGAAAGAATTCCCGGCGTTTCCGTCGCATCTCAAGTGGAGGCACTCTCCACAGGAAAGGCGAGAGGAACTCCAGGGTCGTGTCACCATTGCCAGAGTCCCCCAGATGTCTCAGTCCATTCCAGGGAAACCTGTTTTCCCTGCACTGCGTCGACTTTCAAGCCGAGGATCGACTCACATCACGGTGGCACGTGGGACAGCCCTGTGGGAAAGCCTCGTGGGTAAGCCTCGTGGGAAAGCCTCGAGGGAAAGCCACAGATCCCTTGATCCATGCGAAGGGAAACGTGACACTGCTGCTACAGCTCGAGAGGAAAGCGCACGTGCATGTCCCCACTCGGGAGGAGGACTGACTCTTCTGGGGAGACTCCAGAAGTAACCCAAGATCCATGTCAGCACTGGAGAGGAATCCTCAGGTTCCGGCACCGACTCCACACAAGGTCTTAGGCCCCGGCATCTTCGGGAGAGGAATCCCGAGAGGCCCAAGAGCAACTCCCATGGGAACTGGCCTTTCCTGAGGCCACCAGAGCGGGTCCCAGAGGTCCCCGTCGTAAGTCGAGAGCACCTGCCGCAACTCGAGAAAATCCAGGAGGTTCTCCCCTTCAGGCGAGATGAGGCCCATTTCCGCTGAGGCGTCTCGATGGCTAATCACATCTAATATCTGGAACTTCCAAAGCGTCCTTCACACCCTTGCTGCAACTCAAGAAGTTCCCCGACATAGCCGACTCCACTCGAGAGGAAGCACGAATGTCCCGCCCAAATCCAGAGGAGCCCCGTTTCCGCCTCCTAGCTCGAGCGGAGGGATCCTTTCCCAGCGTGGTCGGGAAAGAATTCCCGGCTTTCCCGTTGCATCTCAAGAGGAGGCGCTCTCCACAGGAAAGGCGAGAGGAACTCCAGGGTCGTGCCACCATTCCCAGAGTCCCCTGGAAGTCTCAGTCCATTCCAGGGAAACCTGTTTTCCCTGCACTGCCGCGACTTTCAAGCCGAGGATCGACTCAAACCACGGTGGCACGTGGGACAGCCCTGTGGGAAAGCCTCGTGGGAAAGCCTCATGGGAAAGCCTAGAGGGAAAGCCTCGAGGGAAAGCCACAGATCCCTTGATCCACGCGAAGGGAAGCGCGACTCTGCTGCTACAGCTCGGAAGGAAAGCGCACGTGCATTCCCCCACTCGAGACGAGGACTGACTCCCCTGGGGAGACTCCAGACGTACCCAAAGATCCATGTCAGCACTGGAGAGGAATCCTCAGGTTCCGGCACCGGCTCCACACAAGTTGTTAGGCCCCGGCATCTACGGGAGAGGAATCCCGAGAGGCCCCCGAGCAACTCGCATGGGGACTGGCCTTTCCTGAGGCCACCAGAGCGGGTCCCTGAGGTCCCCGTCGTAAGTCGAGAGCACCTGCTGCAACTCGAGAAAATCAAGGAGGTTCTCCCCTCCAGGCGAGATGAGGCCAATTTCCGTTGAGGCGTCTCGAGGCTTTTAACACCTAAACTGTGGAACTTCCAAAGGGTCCTTCACACCCTTGCTGCAACTCAAGAAGTTCCCCGACATACCAGTCTCCACTTGAGAGGCAGCACGAGAGTCTCGGCCACATTCAGAGGAGCCCCGTTCAAGTCTCCTAGCTCGAGAGGAGGGATCCTTACACTGCGTGGTCGGGAAAGAATTCCCGGCATTCCCGTCGCATCTCAAGAGGAGGCGCTCTCCACAGGAAAGGCGAGAGGAACTCCAGGGTCGTGCCACCATTCCCAGAGAAAACCAGATGTCTCCGTCCATTCCAGGGAAACCTGTTTTCCCTGCACTGCCTCGACTTTCAAGCCGAGGATCGACACACACCACGGTGGCACGTGGGACAGACCTGTGGGAAAGCCTCGTTGGAAAGACTCGTGGGAAAGCCTCGAGGGAAAGCCCCTGATCCCTTGATCCACGCGAAGGGAAGCGTGACACTGCTGCTACAGCTCAAGAGGAAAGCACATGTGCATGCCCCCACTCGAGACGAGGACTGACTCCACTGGGGAGACTACAGAAGTACCCCAAGATCCATGTCAGCACTGGAGAGGAATGATCAGGTTCCGGCACCAACTCCACAGAAGATATTGGGCCCCGGCATAGACGGGAGAGGAATCCCGAAAGGCACCCGAGCAACTCGCATGGGCACTGGCCTTTCCTGAGGCCACCAGAGCGGGTCCCTGAGGTCCCCGTCGTAAGTCGAGAGCACCTGCCGCAACTCGAGAAAATCCAGGAGGTTCTCCCCTCCAGGCGAGATGAGGCCCATTTCCGCTGAGGCGTCTTGAGACTAATCACACCTAACCTCTGGAACTTTCAAGGGGTCCTTCACACCCTTGCTGCAACTCAAGAAGTTCCCCGACATACCCGTCTCCACTCGAGAGGAAGCACGAGATTCCCGCCCACATTCAGAGGAGCCCCGTTTCCGCCTCCTAGGTCGAGAGGAGTGATCCTTTCCCTGCGTGGTCGGGAAAGAATTCCCGGGTTCCCGTCGCATCTCAAGAGGAGGCGCTCTTCACAGGAAAAGCGAGATGAACTCCAGGTACCTGCCACCATTCCCAGAGTCCCCCAGATGTCTCAGTCCATTCCAGGGAACCTGTATTCCCTGCACTGCCTCGACTTTCAAGCCGAGGATCGACTCACACCACAGTGGCACGTGGGGCAGCCCTGTGGGAAAGCCTCGTGGGAAAGCGTCATGGGAAAGTCTAGAGGGAAAGCCACAAATCCCTTGATCCACGAAAAGGGAAGCATGACACTGCTGCTACAGCTCGGGAGGAAATCGGACTTGCATGCCCCCTCTCGAGACAAGGACTGACTCCCCTGGGGAGACTCCAGAAGTAGCACAATATCCATGTCGGCACTGGAGAGGAATCCTCAGGTTCCGTCACTGAGTCCACACAAGGTCTTAGGCCCCAGCATCGACGGGAGAGGAATCCCGAGAGGCCCGGGAGAAACTCGCATGGGGACTGGCCTTTCCTGAGGCCACCAGAGCGGGTCCCTGAGGCCCTCGTCGTAAGTCGAGAGCACCTGCCGCAAGTCGAGAAAATCCAGGAGGTTCTCCCCTCCAGGCGAGATGAGGCCCATTTCGGCTGAGACAACTAGGGGTAATCAGACTTAAACTCTGGAACTTCCAAAGGGTCCTTCACACCCTTGCTGCAACTCAAGAAGTTCCCCGACATACCCGTCTCCACTCAAGAGGAACCCGAGCGTCCCGCCCGTATCCAGAGTGGCCCCGTTTCCGCCTGCTAGCACGAGAGGAGTGATCCTTTCCCTGAGTGGTCCTGAAAGAATTCCTAGCGTTCCCGTCTCATCTCAAGAGGAGGCGCTCTCCACAGTAAAGGCGAGAGGAACTCCAGTATCAGGCCCCATTCCCAGAGTCCCCCAGATGTCTCAGTCCATTCCAAGGAAACCTTTTTTCCCTGCACTGCCTCCACTTTCAAGCCGAGGATCGACTCACACCGCGATGGCAGGTTGGACAGCCCTGTGGGAAAGCCTCGTGGGAAAGCCTCGTGGAAAAGCCTCGTGGGAAAGCCACAGATCCCTTGATCCACGCGTAGGGAAGCGTGACACTGCTGCTACAGCTCGGGAGGAAAGCGCACGTGCATGCCCCCACTCGAGACGAGGACTGACTCCCCTGGGGAGACTCCAGAAGTACCCCAAGATCCATGTTAGCACTGGAGAGGAATCCTCAGGTTCCGGCACCGACTCCACACAAGCTATTAGGCCCCGGCATCGACGGGAGAGGAATCCCGAGAGGCCCCCGAGCAACTCGCATGGGGACTGGCCTTTCCTGAGGCCACCAGAGCGGGTCCCTGAGGTCCCCGTCGTAAGTCGAGGGCACCTGCCGCAACTCGAGAAAATCCAGGAGGTTCTCCCCTCCAGGCGAGATGAGGCCCATTTCGGCTGAGGGGTCTCGAGGCTAATCACATCTAACATCTGGAACTTCCAAAGGGTCCTTCACACCCTTGCTGCAACTCAAGAAGTTCCCCGACATACCCGTCTCCACTCGAGAGGAAGCACCAGAGTCCCGCCCACATCCAGAGGAGCCCCGTTTCCGCCTCCTAGCTCGAGAGGAGGGATCCTTTCCCACCGTGGTCGGGAAAATATTCCCGGCGTTCCCGTTGCATCTGAAGAGGAGGCGCTCTCCACAGGAAAGGCGAGAGGAACTCCAGGGTCGTGCCACCATTCCCAGAGGCCGCTGGATGTCTCAGTCCATTAGAGGGAAAACTTTTTTCCCTGCACTGCCTCGACTTTCAAGCCGAGGATCGACTCAACCACGGTGGCACGTGGGACAGCCCTGTGGGAAAGCCTCGTGGGAAAGCCTTGAGGGAAAGACACAGATCCCTTGATCCTCGCGAAGGGAAGCGCGACACTGCTGCTACAGCTCGGGAGGAAAGAGCACGTGCATGCCCCCACTCGAGACGAGGACTGACTCCCCTGGGGAGACTCCAGAAGTACCCCAAGATCAATGTCAGCACTGGACAGGAATCCTCTGGTTCCGGCACCTACTCCACACAAGGTTTTAGGCCCCGGCATCGACGGGAGAGGAATCCCGAGAGGCCCCCAAGCAACTCGCATACGGACTGGCCTTTCCTGAGGCCACCAAAGCGGGTCCCTGAGGTCCCCGTCGTAAGTCGAGAGCACCTTCCGCAACTCGAGAAAATCCAGGAGGTTTTCCCCTCCAGGCGAGATGAGGCCCATTTCCGCTGAGGCGTCTCGAGGCTAATTCACACCTAACCTCTGGAACTTCCAAAGGGTCATTCACACCCTTGCTGCAACTCAAGAAGTTCCCCGACATACCCGTCTCCACTTGAGAGGAAGCACGAGAGTCCCGCTCACATCCAGAGGAGCCCCGTTTCCGCCTCCTAGCTCGAGAGGAGGGATCCTTTCCTTGCGTGGTCGAGAAAGATTTCCCGGCGTTCCCGACGCATCTCAAGAGGTCGCGCTCTCCAGAGGAAAGGCGAGAGGAACTCCATGGTCGTGCCACCAATCCCAGAGTCCCCCAGATGTCTCAGTCCATTCCAGGGAGACCTGTTTTCCCTGCACTGCCTCGACTTTCAAGCCGAGGATCGACTAACACCACGGTGGCACGTGGGACAGCCCTGTGGGAAAGCCTCGTGGGAAAGCCTTGTTGGAAAGCCTCGTGGGAAAGCCTCGAGGGAAAGCCACTGATCCCTTGATCCACGCGACTGGAGCATGACACTGCTGCTACAGCTAGGGAGGAAAGCGCAGGTGCATGCCCCCACTCGAGACGAGGACTGACTCCCCTGGGGAGACTCCAGAAGTACCCCAAGATCCATGTCAGCACTGGCAGAGGAAACCTCAGGTTCCGGCACTGACTCCACACAAGGTCTTAGGCCCCGGCATCGACGGGAGAGGAATCCCGAGAGGCCCCGAGCAATTCGAATGGGGAGTGGCCTTTTCTGAGGCCCCCAGAGCGGGTCGTTGAGGTCCCCATCGTAAGTCGAGAGCAACTGCCCTAATCTCGAGAAAATCCAGGAGGTTCTCCCCTCCAGGCGAGATGAGGCCCATTTCTGCTGACGCGTCTCGAGGCTAATCACACCTAATCTCTGGAACTTCCAAACGGTGCTTCACACCCTTGGCTGCAACTCAAGATGTTCCCCTACATACCGTTTCCACTCGAGAGGAAGCACGAGAGTCCCGCCCACATCCAGAGGAGCCCCGTTTCTGCCTACTAGCTCGAGAGGAGGGATCCTTTCCCTGCGTCATCGGGAAAGAAATCCCGGCGTTCCCGTCGCATCTCAAGAGGAGGCGCTCTCCACAGGAAAGGCGAGAGGAACGCCAGGGTCGTGCCACCTTTCCCAGAGTCCCCCAGATGTCTCAGTCCATTACCAGGGATACCTGTTTTCCCTGCACTGCCTCGACATTTAAGCCGAGGATCGACTCACATCACGGTGGCACGTGGGACAATCATGTGGGAAGGCCTCGTGGAAAAGCCTCGTATGAAAGCTTCCAGGGAAAGCCACAAATCCCTTGATTCACGCGAAGGGAAGCCTGGCACTGCTGCTACAGCTCGGGAGGAAAGCGCACGTGCATGCCCCAGCTCGGGACGAGGACTGACTCCCCTGCGGAGACTCCAGAAGTACCCCAAGGTCCATGTCAGCACTGGAGAGGAATCCTCAGGTTCCGGCACCGACTCCACACAAGGTCTTAGGCCCCGGCATCGACGGGAGAGAAATCCCGAAAGGCTCCCAAGCAACTCGCATGGGGACTGGCCTTTCCTGAGGCCATCCAAAGGGGGTCCCTGTAGGTCCCCGTCGTAAGTCGAGAGCACCTGCGGCAATTCGAGAAAATCCAGGAGGTTGTCCCCTCCAGGCGAGATGAGGCCCATTTCCGCTGAGGCGACAGGAAGCTAATCACCCCTAATCTCTGGAACTTCCAAAGGGTCCTTCACAGCCTTGCTGCAACTCAAGAAGTTCCCCGACATACCCGTCTCCACTCGAGAGGAAGCACGAGAGTTCTGCCCACATCCAGAGGAGCCCCGTTTCCTGCCTCATAGCTCCAGAGGAGGGATCCTTTCCCTGGGTGGTCGGGAAAGAATTCCCGGCATTCCCGTCGCATCTCAAGAGGAGGCTCTCTCCATAGGAAAGGTGAGAGGAACTCCAGGGTCGGGCCACCATTCCCAGAGTCCCCCAGATGTCTCAGTCCATTCCAGGGAAACCTGTTTTCCCTGCACTGCCTCGACTTTCAAGCCGAGGATCGACTCACACCACGGTGGCACGTGGGACAGCCCTGTGGGAAAGCCTCGTGGGAAAGCCTCGTGGAAAGCCTCGAGGGAAAGCCACAGATCCCTTGATCCACGCGAAGGGAAGCGTGACACTGCTGCTACAGCTCGGGAGGAAAGCGCACGTGCATGCCCCACTCGAGACGAGGACTGACTCCCCTGGGGAGACTCCAGAAGTACCCCAAGATCCATGTCAGCACTGGAGAGGAATCCTCAGGTTCCGGCACCGACTCCACACAAGGTCTTAGGCCCCGGCATCGACGGGAGAGGAATCCCGAGAGGCCCCGAGCAACTCGCATGGGGACTGGCCTTTCCTGAGGCCACCAGAGCGGGTCCCTGAGGTCCCCGTCTGTAAGTCGAGAGCACCTGCCGCATCTCGAGAAAATCCAGGAGGTTCTCCCCTCCAGGCGAGATGAGGCCCATTTCCGCTGAAGGCATCTCGAGGCTAATCACACCTAACCTCTGGAACTTCCAAAGGGTCCTTCACACCCTTGCTGCAACTCAAGAAGTTCCCCGACATACCCGTCTCCACTCGAGAGGAAGCACGAGAGTCCTGGCCCACATCCAGAGGAGCCCCGTTTCCGCCTCCTAGCTCGAGAGGAGGGATCCTTTCCCTGCGTGTTCGGGAAAGAATTCCCTGGCGTTCCCGTCGCATCTCAAGAGGAGGGCGCTCTCCACAGGAAAGGCGAGAGGAACTCCAGGGTCGTGCCACCATTCCCAGAGTCCCCCAGATGTCTCAGTCCATTCCAGGGAAACCGTGTTTTCCTTGCACTGCCTCGACTTTCAAGCCGAGGATCGACTCACACCACGGTGGCACGTTGGACAGCCCTTGTGGGAAAGCCTCGGGGAAAGCCTCGTGGGAAAGACTCCAGGGAAAGCCATCAGATTCCTTGATCCACGCGAAGGGAAGCGTGACACTGCTGCTACAGCTCGGGAGGAAAGCACACGTGCATGCCCCTACTCGAGACGAGGACTGACTCCCTTGGGGAGACTCCAGAAGTACCCCAGGATCCATGTCAGCACTGGAGAGGAATCCTCACGGTTCCGGCACCGACTCACACAAGGTCTTAGGCCCCGGCATTCGACGGAGAGGAATCCCGAGAGGCCCCATGCAACTCGCATGGGGACTGGCCTTTCCTGAGGCCACCAGAGCGGGTCCCTGAGGTCCCCGTCGTAAGTCAGAGAGCACCTGCCGCAACTCGAGAAAATCCAGGAGGTTCTCCCTTCCAGGCGAGATGAGGCCCATTTCCAGTGAGGCGTCTCGAGGCTAATCACACCTAACCTCTGGAACTTCCAAAGGGTACATCACCCACTTGTTGCAACTCAAGAAGTTCCCGACATAACCGTCTCCACTTGAGAGAAAGCTCGAGACTCCCGCCGACATCCAGAGGAGCCCCGTTTCCGCCTCCTAGCTCGAGAGGAGGGATCCTTTCCCTGCGTGTTCGGGAAAGAATTCCCGGCGTTTCCGTCGCATCTCAAGAGGAGGCGCTCTCCACAGGAAAGGCGAGAGGAATTCCAGGGTCGAGCCACCATACCCAGAGTCCCCCAGATGTCTCAGTCCATTCCAGGGAAACCAGTTTTCCCTGCACTGCCTCGACTTTCAAGCCGAAGGATCGACTCACACCACGGTGGCACGTGGGACAGCCCTGTGGGAAAGCCTCGTGGGAAAGCCTCCTGCAAAAACCTCGATGAAAGCCACAGATTTCTTCATCCACGCGAAGGGAAGCATGACACTGCTGCTACAGCTCGGGAGGAAAGTGCACGTGCATGACCTAAGTCGAGACGAGGACTGAATCCCCGGTGGAGACTCCAGAAGTACCCCAAGATCCATGTCAGCACTGGAGAGGAATTTTCAGGTTCCGGCACCGTCTCCACACAACGTCTTAGGCCCCGGCATCGACGGGAGAGGAATCCCGAGAGGCCCCCGTGCAACTCGCATGGGGACTGGCCTTTCCTGAGGCCACCAGAGCGGGTCCCTGAGGTCCTCGTCTTAAGTCGAGAGCACCTGTGGCAACTCGAGAAAATCCAGGAGGTTCTCCCCTCCAGGCGAGATGAAGCCCATTTCCGCGGAGGCGTCTCGAGGCTAATCAACCTGGCCTCTGGAATTTCCAAAGGGTCCTTCACACCCTTGCTGCAACTCAAGAAGTTTCCCGACGTACCCGTCTCCACTCGAGAGGAAGCACGAGAGTCCTGCCCACATCCAGAGAAGCCCCGTTTCCGCCTCATAGCTCGAGAGGTGGAATCCTTTCCCTGCGTTGTCGGGAAAGAATTCCCGGTGTTCCGGTCGCATCTCAAGAGGAGGCGCTCTCCACAGGAAACACGAGGGGATCTCCAGGGTCGTGACACCATTCCCTGAGTGCCACAGATTTCTCAGTCTATTCCAGGGAAACCTATTTTCCCTGCATTGCCTCGACTTTCAAGCCGGAGTATCCACTCACACCACGGTGGCACGTGGGACAGCCCTGTGGGAAAGCCTCATGGGAGCCTCGAGAAAAGCCACAGATCCCTAGATCCACGCAAAGGGAAGTGTGACAATGCTGCTACAGCTCGGGAGGATTGCGCACGTGCATGCCCCCACTCGAGACGAGGACTGAATCCCCTGGGGAGACTCCAGAAGTACCCAAAGACCATGTCAGCACTGGAGAGGAATCCTTAGGTTCCGGCACGGACTCCACACAAGATCTTAGGCCGAGGCATCGATGGGAGAGGAATTCCGAGAGGCCCCCAAGCAACTCGCATGGGGACTGGCCTTTCCTGAGGCCACCAGAGCGGGTGCCCTGAGGTCCCGCCGTCGTAAAGTCGAGAGGCAACCTGCCCCGCAACTCGAGAAAATCCAAGGAGGTCTTCCTCCGAGGCGTAGATGAGGCCCATTTCCGCTGAGGGTCTGAGCCTAATACACCCTAAACTCTGGAACTTCCAAAGGGTCCTTCACGACCCTTGCTGCAACTCAGAAGTTCCCCGACATATCGCCGTCTCCGATCGAGAGGAAGCACGAGAGTCCCGCCCACATCCAGAGGCAGCCGGTCCGGTTTCGCCTCCTAGGGGGTCGAGGTGAGAAGATCCGCTTTCGCCTGCTGTGGTCGGGAAAGAAAATTCCGCATTCCCGCGCACTCCAAGAGGAAGCGCTCTCCACAGAAAAGGCGAGAGGAACTCCAGGGTCGTGCCACCATTCCAAGCGAGTCCCCCAAGAACTGGGATAGTCATTCCATGGGAAGACGGTCTGTTGTTTCTGCACTGCCCGACTTAAAAGGCCGAGGGACGACTCACACCGCACGTTGGCACGTAGGAGACAAGCCCTGTGTGTTGAGCCTCGTGGAAAGCCTCAATGGGAAATCTACACTGGGAAAGCCACAGATCCCTTGATCACGAATGGGAAAGCATGAAACTGGCTACCGCTAAGATGGAGGAAGACACGTGCAATTGCCCACTCTCGAGACGAGGACTGACTCCCCTGGGGAGCTCCGAAGTACCCGT
>NW_017208369.1:0-3962 GCF_001704415.2 Capra hircus | reverse complement strand
ATCATGAACTCCTTATTACCAAATTCAGACTTAAATTGAAGAAAGTGGGGAAACACTAGTGGTTCTTTAAATAAAAAGTGCTTCCTTCATCAGAACACAAAGCAGCTTGACAAAGAAAATTTGTCAGCCCAGAAAAGTCAAAGTTTTCCCCACATCATAATTTTAATATTGCTGCACACATCTACATGGGAAGAAATTTCAAGCCTCAGACAGTTTAACTGAATTTTGGTGGAAAAGGAATAAAAAATCCTAGTGAATCAGAAACTTCAAAGTATGATCATATGTGTTTAAAGACCCTGATGCTGAGTAAGATCAATGCAGGAGGAGAAGGGACGACAGAGGATGAGATGGTTGGATGGCATTACCAGCTCAATGGACATGAGTTTGAGTAGGCTTCAGGAGTTGGTGATGGACAGGGAGGCCTGGCATGCTGCGGTCCATGGGGTTACAAAGAGTCGGACACAACTAAGCAGCTGAATTGAACTGAACTGATCTAGGTGATTCTGATGAACTAGACAACTAAATATTTTAAAGGGCTGTAGAAACTATACGGGCTGAAGAAGCATCTAATATCTAAATGAAAGTCTTACACCAATTACTTCAACCACCAGGAAGCAAGGGCTTCCCTGGTGGCTCAGTGGGTAAAGCGTCTGCTGCAATGCAGGAGACCTGGGTTCCATCCCTGTGTCGGGAAGATCCCCTGGAGAAGGAAATGGAAACCCACTCCAGTACTCTTGCCTAGCAAATCCCATGGACAGAGAAGCCTGGTAGGCTACAGTCCATGGGGTCGCAAAGAGTCGGACATGACTGAGCGACTTCACTTCACTTCACCAGGAAGTAGTTTCCTACCATAAACACCTACTCTTCTCACCACTCTTATTCTCAGCCATTGGTCCCATCTTTACTGAAAATAGCTACTGCTGACAGATCTCTAAATCCTAGACCAACTTCCTGCCAGACATCTGTATACACAAGGAAATTTTAGGTTTTCTGCTCAGATCACAAGTGCTTCCTTCATCAGAACACAAAGCAATCTGACAAAGAAAATTTGTCAGCCCCAGAAAATTCAATTCTCCCCAGGTCATAATTTTAATATTACTGCACACATCTATATGGGAAGAAATTTCGGCCTCAGACAGTTCAATTGCATTTTGGTGGGCAAGGAATAAAAAACCCTACCCAAATATTTGAGCACAATTCCCTGAAAACCTTCTGCAGGACCCCTTTCATATCACAGTTCCTGGTGTATCACATAATCTTACCAAAGAATCAGAGTTACTACTTTTTTCCACTACAGCCATACTTAATGGTTAGGCATTTACAAGAGCCCAGACATGATGAAGCGTCGAAGATTTTTCAGTTAAATATTTTCTGAGCATCTGCTATTTGAGAGGCACTACAAAGATGAATGAGGCACTGTATCTGCCGTTAAGGGAGTCTGGAGCTCAGGGAGGGAAAGAAATCCATTTACACCTGCTTAGTGAGGACAAAGTCATGTCCAAGAGCTCAAAGGAGAGATAGGGATTCAAGAGGGTGTGATAGTCACTTTTTTAAAATATAAATTTATTTATTTTTAATTGGAGGTTAATTACTTTACAGTATTGTATTGGTTTTGCCATACATTAACATGAATCCACCATGGGTATACACGTGTTCCCCATCCTGAACCCCCCTCCCCGCTCCCCTCGCTGTACCATCCCTCTGGTTATAGTTACTTTTTATGTTAATTTAGGTAAACCACAACCCCCAGACATTTGTTCAAACTTTTATTACAGTGAAAGTATTTTTCAGATGAGATGTCTACACTTAAATAAGTAGACTCTCAGTAGAGCATAGAACAGATTATCCTCAATTAATGTAGGTGGGCCTCATCCAATTAGTTAAAGGCCTTAAGAAAAATTAGACCAATATCAACAATAATAAGAACAACAGCCACACAACACACACATGAAGTTTCCATCTTTGACAAATTACCGTGTCACTCATTACATCACTACAGTCCAAGGATATTCCTGAATGTATTCAAGATGTGAAAGCTATGAAAAAGAAATTTTGTAAACTGCATGGACCATCCCTTATCAGTGTTGCTAGAAGTCCCATAAGAAAGAATGATAAACTCAGGAATCAGAAATGACCCAGTATGGCTGATCTGTTTTATGGGTAATGGTTTTTTTACAGTATAGAAACCTCATCACACACACACAAATCTCATTTGAGTCAGCACAGAGATGCAGTCTGCTTCCTTCCTTCTCTTGCTTTTGGTCACTTTAATTGCCCTGTGGGCATCACTGCACATAGAGCCTGTGCCACTGCTATTGATATTACTGCCCCTAAATGAGCAGGGATCCTACGTGCTTTGTAATGCATTCTACGTAAGATGAGACTGGAGTATGTAAGACAGTTTGGAATGACTGACAGATTTGACACTGAGAAAGGTAAATCTCACCTAACTGGAACACAATGACACCACAAAAAAGGATGCAATTTACAAAGAATCCATCTGCAATGGAAAAAAGTTATCTGTCACCAAACCTCAATTCTTTGGATGCTGACAACGGCCTCTGACACCTTCTCGACGGCCATGGGGAAGTAGAGGTGCTCGAAAACCGCAGAGCCTCGAACAGCATCACCACCACAAACACTTGGCTGGCTGTGATCTGGTTGTCAAGGAGCTCATTGGTGATGAAGGTGACAAAAATCATGATTTTGCTGACAGCAAAAAATGATGCCAAATTCATTCCTCTAAGGTAAGAACTTTTCAGAATCTGGAAATTTCCTTCCTAGAAAGGACAGTAGGAAATAGCATTTTTAAGAAACATTGACATCCAACGCATGAATTCGAGTGCCCTCTGTGAGTGGTCCCTTTTTAGGGAGTGGACACAGATTAAGGTAAACCCTCAGTCATGGCATGGAGACACTCAGAGTGCACACCTGGGACTCTGCTCCTAACCAAGGACTACACACTTCATCACCACTTCACTTTTCAACTAAATGAAGTCTTAATGTCACACTTTTAAAAACTGGGCTCAATCTGACAGGATTTGAACATACATTCAGCAAGCATTCACAATCACATATCCTGTGCTGGGCTCCTCACTGATGACGAAAAAAACGCCCACCCCACCAGGACCTCATAAACTTGGGAGAGGAAAGAATAATAAACCTCGGGACTTCCCCTGATGTCCCATGGATAAGAATTGGCTCCCAATGCAGCAGACATGGGCTCAATCTCTTGGTCTGGAAGATTCACATGCTGCAGAGCAACTAAGCCTGTGTGCCACAGCTACTGAGCCCAAGTCGAGAGCCCGTGCATTACTGCAGCTACTGAAGCCTGTGCACCTAGAGCCTTTGCTCCGCAACAAGAGAAACACCAGTTAGAAGCCCAAGAACAGCAATGAAAAGTAGCCCCGCCCGCCACAACTACAGAAAGCCTGTGCACAGCAATGAAGACCCAGCACAACCAAAAATAAATGAGTAAAGAAATAAAAAAGATGTAGTGTGATGCGTGTGTACATTTTTAAAAAGAACACACAAATTTGTGAGACACAAAACATTAGACAGAGGCAGCCAGCACATCCCCACAGGAGCACAGAGCTGAGTCATGTAACTCAGAGCAGTAGAGACAGGACAGGTCACACACATGTGGACCCTGAGAAGATGAGCAGGAGTCAGTTAGGCCTGCAGAGACCAGAGAAGAAGGAAGATGAGATGTATTTCCAAACAGAGCGGCCCCCAAAGATGCAAAGTGAGGGTGACAGGTACTCCCAGAAAATTCTAAGTACCCTGTGCTCGAGTATAAACATCATCAGATATTTAAATGAAACATTTTTTTAAAATCTACAAACATAAAGCAAAGACAAAGAAATAGTATTTTCATGGCTCTGTTTGGAATGAGTAATACTGATCCATAATGTTTGGCCTGATACAGGTACACTCAACCTTAATCTCCCCATTTATGCCTA